>NC_090265.1:398587260-398887260 GCF_040414725.1 Anabrus simplex | reverse complement strand
AGATTTGAAAATGTCCTTGAACTATAAGCGGAGTAAACAGGTGAATCCCTCCTAGAATAATCACTTCACCTATTTCCCTTATCCAGTTGCCGAGTACACCTTCACTCCTTCTAGACCCTCAAATCTCCTCTTCGATCCATAGCAGAGTCAGGAATCGCCCCAAGGTGAGCAGTGAACCCTGTATGGTTGCTGCTTAATTTAATCAATTTTAGAGTAAATTGCCAACGGCCGTAGCCGTGTTGAAACACCGGATCCCGTGAGATCTCCGAAGTTAAGCAACATTGGGCGTGGTCAGGAGTTGGATGGGTTGCCACGCGCTGTCGGTGGGGGTTAAGGGAATGGAGGAGCGGAAAGGAACTGGCCACCCTACCGCACGTAAACTCCGGCTCAGGAACACCTCTACGGAGGTTCGGACCTGCCTTCGGGCAGAATAACCCTTACCTTACCTAGAGTAAATTCGTCAGTCAGCTCAAATCCCTTTAAAATTATTAAGACTAGCAGCATACTGATTCGATCCGAAAAAGAATGCATCATCGGAGGTTTTATAGTTCTAGGGGAACTCTGGAATTCCATACCAGTATCATCATGGGGTACTAGTGTCCGACTCGTTGGCTGAATGGTCAGCGTACTGGCCTTCGGTTCAGAGGGTCCCGGGTTCGATTCCCGGCCGGGTCGGGGATTTTAACCTCCATTGGTTAATTCCAATAGCCCGGGGACTGGGTGTTTGTGCTGTCCCCAACATCCCTTCAACTCACACACCACACATAACACTATCCTCAACCACAATAACATGCAGTTACCTACATATGACAGATGCCGCCCACCCTCATCGGAGGGTCAGCCTTACAAGGGCTGCACTCGGCTAAAAATAGCTACACGAAATTATTATTATTATTATTATTACACGGGGTATTAGTACCAGCAGGCTTATTTACCTTAATAGGAACAAATTGCACGTCATCTTCAGATACGTGCCACCCTAGCAGTTCCCATACTATCACAACAAATGAGACAGAGTTAATAGTGAAATATTGCCTGTGGTAAGGGACAGATGCGATTATACTGAATCCCTCAAGAGATGGCAATGTGCAGATCAAGACCGTGTATTTGAACTTATGACATCTATCTTATTGTAAAGCACTGTAAAACGAAGGTCAAGAGACAGGCAGACCAGTGACACAGAGGCGTGGGACCTTCGACTCAATTGGCCACCGTATCATTACTTCACGCTTGGCTTGTTGCAGTCCCACCGTACTATTTCACATGATTTCTATATACACGATTTTCGATTCGACATCAAACCTGACGTGTAAGTAAAATGTATTTAAAAATAAAATGATCCAAAAATACATTTTTGAGATATTTTCATAAAACTGTTTTGTTTTATTTCACAATATTAAAGAGGCTTATTTCCGAACCTGATTCAGTGGTGGAATTGAAATAGCCACAGGAATAGCATCATTTTGTAACATCATATGAGAATGTGTTGTTGGACATAGTTCTCCAACTAATTAAATCTTAGTGTAGATATAGTTTCTCATGAAATACAAAGTAATCCTTTTATAGTCATGTGTCACTATGAAGCAACAAACTGTAGGAAGAATAATTTCAGATTTGATAGGAATTACACTTAGGGCCGAATTCATAGTCAGCACTTATATATAATAAGGGATCACTTATATTAAGTATTCACTTATATGAGTTTACATTTTATAGACGGCACTTAAAGAGCACACTCATTGATACAGTAAGTATTCGCTGGAGATGTGGCAATGCTGCATTTTATGCCTATGCTTCCTGGATCGTGTAGTTCTAGCTACCGAATAGTGGGATGATCTATTGTGTTTTGTTTATCGAAGGACATCCCGCGACCGCGCGCGAAATTTTTGAGGTTAAAAGATCGTCTATCGGTGTATTGTATTTGGTTATCAGAATGGATAACAAAACAGCGAGGTGAGACGCCACCTGCAAGAACTTGTGTCGAAGTACATGCACATAATATAGAACGAGCAGAACGACGCAGTTTCTCATCAGAATATGAATGCCGTAGGAAAAACTTCTTGTGGACAATAATAATAATAATTTCGTGTGGCTATTTCTAGCCGAGTGCAGCCCTTGTAAGGCAGACCCTCCGATGAGGGTGGGCGGCATCTGCCATGTGTAGGTAACTGCGTGTTATTGTGGTGGAGGATAGTGTTATGTGTGGTGTGTGAGGTGCAGGAATGTTGGGGACATCACAAACACCCAGCCCCCGGGTCACTGGAATTAACCAATTAAGGTTAAAATCCCCGACCCGGCCGGGAATCGAACCCGGGACCCTCTGAACCGAAGGCCAGTACGCTGACCATTCAGCCAACGAGTCGGACCTTGTGGACAATGCAAACTACGAAAATGCCCGGAGTCTAATTTTCTTCTTAATAAAATATGTTTATAGTTATCCAGGTACTCGAACCATACAAATATTCATCCAAATGTAGAATATCTAGCCTTACAACGCGTTTAATGATTCGACAAATATATCAGTAGACATTACGTTGTTGAGCCGTATCCTGCCGGCCCATAATAATAATTAGAATATTATTTGACCCAATATGTAAATTTTATTCATACAAGTTACGGTCTAATATGTTAAAGTATCGTATCCCAAGATGTTGAGCAAGACAGTAAGTCGCTGGACATTGCTTCATATTTCCGTGTGACCGTGAGAAAGGGTGGCGTAACCAAGCGTTGGCAAGGATCGACACGTGTATTAGATGCTGACTAAGCAATATATTTCAGCCAATGGGAACTTCATGATTTGGCAAACATGGAGGCTAAACCGCGCCAAATCTTAATTCCAGAATGACCAACGTCCTGTACCGTACCCAGGGGTAAATACCCTCTAGGACGATGCCTCCATTCCTGTATGAACATCCGACTAACTCAGGGTTGGGCAGAGTGTGGGTTGGTTGTCGATTGGGTCAGGATAAAAGTCGAAGTTCTACACTAAAATAGCAATCAATGACAGGAAATGGAGGTATAACACGAATGAGAAACAATCATAGGGGGTAAGATGGATTTATTAACAAATATCCCCGATCAAATCACACGAAAATAATTGAATAAAAAAATAATAACTTGTAAAAATGAACTCAAAGTAATAAAATAAATCGAAATCAGAAACGTTAAATGAGTGATAATACAAATTTGACATTAAAAGAAAAACAAGTTCAATAAAGAACATATATAAAAATCAAGACTGAGTATCTTCTCATAGTCCAATGTTTATGTTGTATGGCAACAAGTGTATGCAAACACTGCCATTGGTATTTCGGTATGGAGTTTCACATTATCGCATCCCAACGATACGGTTTCAAAATTAAGTTACTCCCGAGAGTCAACTATTTCCGTAAAATCAAAGTTACATTATGTGAAAAATTACGACGGAAAGAAAAAAATACTTAAGACGCACCGGACGCTATGTAAGGTATGCAAAATACTAGGGGCAAATCCTACACTATATTTACAATAATTCAAATAATCAAACTAAACATATATATACATCGGATATCGAGTAAAGTCTTAAATGCTACACTGCTTCTAATGTGAATCCCGGTTCACTACAAAAGATCTAGACAGAACTAGATAAACCAACAATACATCAGCACTCGGGCTGTTCCCTTTAAAAACAACGAGACAAGGTATACAATCACAAAATAATAAGGTAAAACCATCCTGTAAGAGAAAAACATATAAATAATCCTTGATGTCATGAAGAAAGCAATGGGCAACATTGCCTCCTTCTGCTGCGTTTGAGCGCTCAACAGCGCGGTCATCCGTCATGTACTTCCAGGTAGATTACGAGCTGTAAAGAAATATAGAACTCCACTACGCTAAAGATTAGATTTTGTCTCCCGTGGCCGCCGCAAGGAAATACTGTCTCTTTCACACATGCCGATAACACAGGCCAGGACTCAACTTGCCATAAGATAACGCCCATCATCAACTACACGGAAACTCCCGTATATTAATTTCTTCTTAGCATGCTTGGGCCATTTAACAACATCAGGCTCAATAGTCTGGAATTAACACTGTCCATTCTGATCACAATATACTCAGAAGACGCTAAGCAGACACACACATCTGCATAATTTCTCTCTATCTTGTCAAGCATACAATCGGCCTGCACCAATACATTATAATTAAGCATGCAATTATTATCTCATCATTCCTCATGAATCCTACTGGCCTTTCCACATAACGAGACGCTGTTCGAGTCCTTGGCAGACCATCAGGCAAACAGAATCCAACTTAACTTCAAAGATCTTAATTTAACAACGACGTTCTGCAGCTCCTTCTGGCAGCTTCTGTAAAACCATGCATCATGCAAAATAGCTATACCTGTCTCTCTGAATGACCGAAATAAAATGAATTGATACGTGTTTGACGTAATACAAAAATGAACCTGTCGATCTAGCCCTTCTAGCATATATTTCAGGAAAACTCGGAATATCCTACTCTAAGTAATATATTTACAACAATAACAGATCCTATCAATCCCTCATTTTCCCAAACATCTAATCATAAATCAAAATGAAAATAAAATAAACATGCATTAATCTCGTATCCGAATCTACCATAGTGACAAAATTAAACAAATACATGCCGTCAGGCTTACCTTAAATGAAACTGAAAATTCTATCTACACTGCCCTAGTACCTTAACATAACTTACATATCATGCCATCTATAATACGTGCATCTTACTTTAGATGACTCTCGGGGAACCAGGATAGCAGCTTACATCCCCACTAATTTTGGGATCTACACCATGTTAATCACATCCTTAACATGTGGGAATGCACTTCCTTCCTCTGCAGGTGTATCCATCATCTTGCTGGAAAACAATTCACTGGAACACAGAAGACTATAGTTGATAACCTCTTCGCTGCTTAATGCTGCGAGCCGAAATACCCTTTCTTTTACCAGATCAGCTAACACACTGATTCACATATATATAACACACTTCACTAAAAGGGTAAAATTACAGTTTTAAAAGCAGCCCACGGTTCGGTACGGAAGTTCCACGCGAATACGCGCCCGTCGCGAAATAGTGAAACACTAGCACGTTTCCACTACACTTATTACTCAGCGGTCACTACACCGTCTTTATCGATTAAAAGTAAACTCTGTCAAAGCACAGTAAATATTACGACTGCACAATTTGAAGTATCAACGAGAACCAGTTACTATTTCTGGAATAACGCCACGTTAATTACAATCACCAGTCACAGAGTTAGTACAACCGCACTGCTCAAACTTTTCCTACAGAGTGCCGAGTTAGTACATCCGTACTGCTCAAATTTCAACTACAGAGTGACGCTCTCCAGAGCTTGGGTTACTGAGGAGGCTTCGGTGACGCTAATATTGTTGGGGTTCCCGGGTATCTGAACCAACCACCAATCAGAGAGTTCGTCATGTATGATGATACAATACTTATTGTGATATATTTATAAAACACAGCTCAAACATTAGCAAATCTCTTCCACCAATTTCTATGATACATTTCCAAATATATCTAACTTCAGAAACTGTGGAAAACCGATTGTCTACAGAAACTGACTTTATCCACAGAGCATGTTGGTCATCCTGGAATTAATATATGACGCGGTGTAGCCTCCATGTTTGCCAAATCCATAAATTCCCATTGGCTGAAATATCTTGCTTGATCAGCATGTAATACACGTGTCGGTCCTTGCCAGCGCTTGGGTACGCTTACTTTCTCACGGTCATGCGGAAATATGAAGCAACATCCAGCGACTTACAGTCTTGCTCAACATCCGGTATTAACTATCTTGGGATACGATGCTTTAACATATTGTACTGTAACTTTTTATGAATAAAATTCACATATATGGTCAAATAATATTCCAATTATTATTATGGGCCGGTCGGATACGGCTCAGTGCTCAGTTGCTAAAGTCAGTTTCTGTCGTTCATCGGTTTTCCACAGTTTCTGAAGGCAGATATATTTGGAAATGTAATATAAAAATTAGAGGAAAAGATTTGCTAGTGTTTGAGCTGTGTTTTGTAAATATATCACAATAAATATTGTGTAATCATATACGACGAATTTTCTGATTGGTGGTTGGTTCAGACACCCGGGAACCCCAGTATTGAAATGGCGTCACCGAAGCCTCCTCAGTAACCCAAGCTCTGGAGAGCGTCACTCTGTGTTAAATGCTTGGATAGTGCGGAAGCACAAACTCTGATTGGTGATCGGGATTAACGTAGTGTTATTCCAGTAACAGTAACTGGTTCTAAATAATATTTTAAATTGTGCAGTTGGAAGATTTTACTGTTCCTGAGTAAATGGAAGAGTATATTTTGGCAGAGTTTACTTTCAATATATAAAGACGGTGTTTAGTGACCGCTGTGTAGCAAGTGTAGAGGAGACGTGCTATTGTTTCACTACTCCGCGACGGGCGCGTTTCGCGAGGAACTTTCGTAGCGATCCGTGTGCTGCTCTTAAAACTGTATTCTCACCGTTTAAGTGAAGTGTTTATTATAAATGTATCAGTGTGTTTAGCTGATCCTGTAAAGAGAAAGGGTTTTTCGGCTCGTAGCATTGAGCAGCGAAGATATTGTCAACCAAAGTCTTCTGTGTTCCAGTGAATTATTTTCCAGCAAGATGATGGCTATGCATGCAGAAGAAGGAAGTGCATTCCCACATGTTAATGCTGTGATTAACATGGTGTAAATCCCTCAATCATCGGGGATGTAAGCTGCTATCCTGGTATCCCGAGAGTCGTCATGTGAAATTCAGTTAAGACGCATGTGTCAGTTAAGCCTGACGGCATGTGTTTGTTTAATTTTGTTACTATGATAGATTCTGATACGAGAATAATGCATGTTTATTTTATTTTCATTTTGCTTTATGATTAGATGATTGGGAAAATGAGGGATTGGTAGGATTAGTTGTTGTTTATTTATGCATGTTACCTAGTGTAGGATATTCCGAGTTTTTCTTATATATATGCTAGAAGGGCTAGATTGACAGGTTCATCTTAATACAACGTTAAATACGTATTATTTCATTTTATTTCGGTTATTCAGAGAGACAGGTATAGTTATTCTGCATGATGCATGATTTTACGGAAGCTGACTGAAGGAGCTGCAGAACGTCGTTGTTAGAATAAGATCTTTGAAGTTAAGTTGGACTCTGTTTTGCCTGATGGTCTGCAAAGGACACGAATTGAGTCTCATAATGTGGAAGGCCAATGGGATTTATGAGAAATATGAGATAAAGATTGCATGCTGAATTATAATGTATTGGTGCAGGCTGATGGTATGCCTGACAAGAGAAAGAATATTGTGCAAATGTGTGTGCCTGCCAAGTGTCCTCTGAGTGTATATTGTGATCAGAATGGACAGTGTTAATTCCAGACTATTGAGTCTGATGTTATTCAATGGTAAAAGCATGCTAAGAAGGAATGAATATACGTGAGTTTCCGTGTAGCCGGCGAAAGACGTTATCTCATGGCAAGCTGATTACTGGCCTTGTGTTTATTAGTAGGCGCGAATGAGACGATATTTCCTTGTGACAGCCTCGGGGGACAGAATCCAAACTTTAGCGTAGTGTTGAGTTCAACATTTCTTTTCAGCTCGTAATCTACCCGGAAGTACATGACGGATGACCGCGCTGTTGAGCGCTCAAATGCAGCAGAAGGAGGCAATGTTGCCCATTGCTTTCTTCATGATATCAAGGCTTATTTATATGTTTTTCCTTTACAGGATGATGTTTTACATTGTTATATGTGGTTGTATACCTTGTCTCGTTGTTTTAAAAGGGAACAGCCCGAGTGCTGATGTATTGGTGGTTTATCTAGTTCTGTCTAGATCTTTTGCAGTGAACCGGGATTCACATTAGAATCTGTGTAGCATTTAAGACTTTACTCGATATCCGATGTATATAGATGTGTTTAGTTTGATTATTTGAATTGTTGTAGATATAGTATAGGATATGCCCCTAGTATTTTGCATAACTTACATAGCGTCCTATTGCGTCTTAATTATTTTCTTTTTCGTCGTAACTTTTCTTTATAATGTAACTTTTATTTAACGGCAGCATTTCGGCGACTCTCGTTTTAACTTAACTTTGGAAACCGTATCGTTGTGATGCGATAGTGTGTAACTCCATACGGAAATACCACATGTCAGTGTTTGCGTACACTTGTTGCCATACAATATAAACAATGGACTATAAGAAGAAGCTCAGTTTTGAGGTATATAAGTGTTCTTTGTTGAACTTGATTTTTGATTTCAAATTTTGTATTATCATTCAAGTAACGTTTTAACTTCCATTTATTTTCTATATTTTTGAGTTCATTTTGACACATTATTATTCCTTGATTTTAATTGTTTTCTCGTAATATGATCAGGGATATTTATCAATAAATCCATCTTACCCCCTATGATTGTTTCCCATTCGTGTTATACCTCCATTTCCTGTCATTGACTGATATTTTAGTGTAGAACTTCGACTTTTTATCCTGACCCAACCGACAACCAACCCATTCTCTGCCCAACCCTGAGTTAGTCGGATGTTCATACCGGAATGGAGGCATCGTCCTAGAGGGTATTTACCCTTGGGTACGGTACAGTTGTAATAGGCCTAATTACTTTGGATGTGTGATGCCATAATTTCAGAAACTTCTGATATAATCCGGCAAACGATTGGTTGACTAGCCTTATATTATTAGCACAAATTAACCTTAAAATAAATGGTGGTAGTGCAACGCGTTCATTTTTCTTATAACTATAGTTCGTTACTATTCCATAGGCCTACGGTCTTGATAACTTATCAACTTGTAACACGTTTCTAATTAATTAAGCGAAATACCGGTAATGATGATGGAGATGATAATAATAACAATAACCTGAAATTAAGAGATGGCATAAATCTCAAAACAGTATCTTCATTAATGGTGAGATAGTGAGTCCTCTAGAGGTTCACTCTCTCAATCAAAGGAACAAGAATATTCATAACTCTCACTTTACTAAAACGAAACCTTCTTTAAATTGTTGGTCACATGACACTTCGACAGCAGTGTGCACGGAAAGCATTCTGTGAATGAAATACAACATATTCAGCAAAATCATTATCCTCCATCTTGCTGCAACATAAGTGAGTCACTTAAGGGTGTGTGGGAGGTCCACTTATAGCAATAAGTGGAACACTTAAGTAATATGAAATGAAACCTGGTTTATAAGGGGCACTTATGAATAAGTGTTGTCTATGAATTCGGCCCTTAGACTCTTTAGAAAGTTGTGTTTATTGTTAGTGATGTTTATATTCTTAAATATACTTCGCAAGATCATAGTGGCAATAGTCAAAAAGCTACTATTTTAAAAATAATAGCTTAGAATCTGAAACATATATGGACTATGTTTGAATTTGGATTTGGATTTTAAATTATTGGTAAGAGTTTTCAACCGAGGCTAATGAACCCTTTGATGTGGCATCTACATTGAAAGGAGTCATCGCCGTACAGGCCATGAAGGCCCTTGGAGGGGTGGAAGGTAAAAGACTTCCACTATCCTTAACCTCGGCACTTGATGGGGTAGAATGGTTAGCTTTACGCCCGGCCGACTTTGCCCCCATGAATTAACCTAGTACTCATTTTTGGTGTAGGCTGAGTGAACCTCAGGGTTATATGCACCTCCGAAGGTGGAAATCTCGTTTCTTAAATTTTACGACTTTCTGACGGGTCAAACACAGAACATTTATTGCATAGAAGAAAATGAGGAGAAAATTAAACTACAGTAAAATCTGAAGAACATACACTTAAACATTATAAACATAAACTACGTAAAAATAATATACAGTATTTAACCTTAACTATTAAAAATATTGAAAATGGGTAACTTGGGTACAATAAGGAGCTATACTGATGATTAACAAACAGTTAGTGTAATTATTGAAATGCTGCCAAAGAAAAGAATCAATTTACAGGAGTATGAAATTACTAAGATTGAAACAAAATAAAATAATAAAACAGACGTTTATGGAAAATGATATGATTTAGTGAACATTATGTAAATGAATTATTCATAAATTAGTGCCTTTTGTGTATTCATCCATGAAGCAGGTCGTTAACTACTTTTTCACAGACATGATTTTGGCAGAATTCATAAATTGATGAAGATTAAAAGTATTAAAAAGGCGTGATCTGTGCAAAGGAGAGATCTATTGTATTTTACAGTACTATGTATGGGAATTTGAAGTGTATATTTTGCATCATGTCATGGATGGGATTCATTAATCGGAATAGGTTATAGAGATAATGTGATGTTTTGAATATCACAGCATGTACAAAATTATCAAACTGTGTAGTTAATTGGAAAGATGTATGTATTTAATTTGCGGTAGTTCATTTTAAATTATTATGTTTACATATAGGGTTTTAATCATCCATTTCACATTATCATCTCATTTGTTTGTATCACGGCAATAACGTATCCTGAATGAACTAATGCTTGAGTAAGGTATTACATCACACCCGTATTTATACGAACTTATACGTAGCTTGCAGTAAATTTCCAGTAGCCGAGGTCAGGTGACCGGACACGACATGCTAATTTTAACCTATTACCAAAAAAAAGGACATCTAGGAGCTTGCAATATTGCTTACTCCACCTACATGACGCTTTGATAGCGCGCGAATGTTCAACCTATGTGATGAGCGTTATGAAATAAGATGATGGATATACAACGATGGATAGGAGAAGGGATAGAAAATCGGATCTTACTGGACCATGTGATATGGTAGATGGAGGGAGATTTTGGAGCCTATATACATCAACGACAAGAGCTGGAGTACGTCTTTTCTTTACATGTTTTCGCAGTTTTAAATACTGAATATGTACGTAGTTATTTTAATAGGTATTTTCATAAATTCTTATTAATGATCCTTAATTCCAGGTTAGTGTGTACTCAACGGTTAGTGTTCTATCACCCCACCTCTAGGAGTAAATAGAGTCTCGTTGCGTAAGGCGTAATGTGTTCATCACGTCTAACATCCACAATGTAACGAATACAGACGTTCTGAACTCAATTCATGCATCGATGAAATTGTCTTTTTTACCACAGCTATTGTGTGCTCCGACCTAGACACAATTCTGTCAAAAATCATTCAAAGTTGTTGACTGTATTACTGTAGGGGATTTCCATGTCTAGAACTTTACTGGCGGGAGAGAATTGAAATCCACAGCGTTTAGTAGCTTGTTATATCAAATAGACATGAGCTGGGTAATGGATGTACTTAACGGAAGGTTGTGATTTTCAGTCCAGTGAATAAGACGGACGATATCTTCATTGAGATATTCTATAATTATGCTGATGTGCTGCACTGGAACTAAATGGATGTACGCCTGAAGAACATCAGCGTACATATGCTAAAAACAATTCTTAGAACTGTTGATATATCACTGATATATATCGAGAAGCATAGTGTATCAAGCACTAAACCTTGACGTACACCAGTATTCACTAAATGTCAGGCAATAGATGTACCATTTAAAAAATTCTGAGAATGATGGAACAAGTGTGATTCAAATCATGACAAAGCATTTTGTGACAATCCAATGGAATTCAACTTCGCTAGAAGTAATTCATGATTTACACATTCGAAAGTTTTGCTGACGAAAAAACACAAAACAGTGAGTTTTCTTCTGTCAAGAACTTATCGTATATCGTCGGTGACTATTAAGAGAGTCGTTGTTGTGTTATGATCTTTCTGAAACCAGATTAGTTGGAATTTAGGACATTAAAACCATTCAAAAAGTCACAAAGTTGGTCGTGCACTATCTTTTACAGGGCTTTACTTGGCTGTGGAGTGCAAAATTGCCATTATAAGGAAATTCAAAATTTGAGAATTTGAGATGTGTACCCCATGGGTTTTGGGGGTGGTTTTAACGATTTTTTTCATAGCCAGATTAAAGTATCCGTATTTATTTGTCATATGTTACAAAAGATGCTTTTTATGATGATAAAGGCAGCCATAATTGCGTATCCTTAGTTTAACAAACCTATCTGCTAGAAATACGGGAAGTGTGCTAAGGCTATAGAAGATTCGCCTATAACGTAAGAGAGGTAAAACAGTACAAAATCTAAAATGTCTATTATCTTCCAACAAGTAGTTTACTCATAGATACATTAAATTCAAGTAGGAAGGCAGTGGAGCCAACCTCGAGGATAAGTTTAAAATTATATAAACAGCTTCCCTAGTCTAACAAGTTACCGATCAAGTCAGAAGAACAGTGAAGCATCCAAGAAAAATAGTGTATTTAAGGAAATTAGTACTCCAGAATAACACCTTGATGTCCTCTTTACTAGGGAAAGGTCCGGATATATTATATAAAAAGTTTACAGAATTGATTGTATATTATTTCAATTGAAACCTTGAGGTCATTAATTTAATTTTGAAAGATTGTTGTAATATTTTGGAAAATAATCGAAGTTAAGTTTGAGAATGAGCTACAATAATTATCCGACAGCTTTCTTGTTTAGCATATTACCTGATGTACCCGAGCTTCACTACAGAATTCTACATTGCGTACAGAATTGTAGGTTAGGTAGTACACACGTAGTGAATAAGATTGTATTAAATTGTATAGCTCTTAACGTTACCCCAGAAACGCGACGGGGATGTCACAATACGGCTTTTATCATGTGAAAACAGGGTTAGAGAATTTTCACTGCAATGGTAGGCCTTCTTGCCTACCATCAGTCACAATGAAGTTGGGGAGTTTTCACTGTAATGGTATGCCTTCTTGCCTACCATCAGTCACAATCAAGTTGGGGAGTTTTTATTATAATGGCAGACAATCACTCCCCATCTGCCTTTTTACATCCTCAGTGGTTTTTCCAACTGAAATCAACATAGGTCATTACAATGACATCAGTAGGAATGTGGCAATTAAAAGCAATGTTATCATATGAAATACTCGAACAAATGAGAAACCATACAATTGCTCACTTTTAAGGAAACAGTACTATGCTGCCGACCTAACAGTCCAACGTTCCAGAGCTAGAATGACCAGATCGCAGACAGCCATTAAGTGTGCACACTCCCCATTCCAATCAAGGCCTCAGAGTAGGGATCGAATAGCTGTAATACTATGACAGACCAGTATGTTACGTACCAGCAGTGTCAGAAAATGTATGAACCAGAGGAATGGCATGCTAAAGAAGAAAGTTATCTAACTCCCCAGCTATTTCCCACCAATATTCAGGCAGGCTATTATACTCGATAAGCAGCAGTAATCCCATCCATCGGAGATGAGTGGCAATGGAGGAGACAAAGAACATCACGACAAACAATGGTCAGTGTAACTTTATTGTTGATCAATATTATGAGTAGAACCCGGATTTCCATGCACTGACAAATCTCAAAATTATCATGCATGTATGCACTGTCAAATGACGGAACACGCACAATAAAGTGGAAAATATGCAGTATTAAAATTCAGTTCCACATTGTTATATTTTCACTTCCTTTTGAACATTGTACAACAACTAATTTCTCCACGTTTTCTTCATATAAGTTCATTTGTTTATCTGACAGAACATTCCTGAACACAGAAAATGATCATTCTATGTCTCAAGAAATGACAGGTTAAATGAAGACATTTAGGACGAAGTACATCTGAAGTTATCTCTTTCCATAAATTAACTTTGAAATTCCTTACCTCAATCCATTGGTGACATGAGACCAACACTTGACAATTTTTACTCAAGCAACAGATAAGCAAGTGCTTGGCCAACTGGATTATAGGATCTCTATGCATCTAACTTTGGTTGTCAGGTAGTATACAAGGAATACATTTTCTTTCTCAATAATAGATAAATAACGTAGACGTACGATCCCAAATTTTGCAAACACATGTTCAAAAAAGGCACTGTCATGCAAGTTAACATAATATATGCGTCAAAGTCAGAAAAGTCATAGAATACAATGTGAACGTCCAATTATTCGCTATTCAATCCAAAATGTCCAAAATATGCATTATGCATGAATTTTCTCCCAAAACATGAAAACATGCACGGAAAAAGTCCGGTTTTTTGGAATTGATTAGTCATAAAATGAATATTTGCAAAATTTCAGGAGGGTAAATAGCTTACTTAGGAACATGCATTTGCATGGAAATCCGCGTTCTAGTTATAAGCTTTCGATATTGTAGGCCTTTACATTTAGTTTTCTTCCGACTCTGAAATATCACTCTATCATAGACGGTACGGTTAAACTGAATGAAACATAAATGATCGTAACTTATATTCTCTCTAACTTTTGTTATGTAGTACTTATCGATAAGACCAATAACATAGGTATTTAAAAATTAAATTTTTGGCGCTTTTCCCTGAACCACCATTTCATCCAGGCTGAATGTAATTATTTATAGCTTAGACTGTAGTTCCTTTTTCCCCAACTCTATATACCGATTTTCATTATATTTTGTTTAGCCATTTTCTCGTGGCTCGGCGTTGATATGGACTTAGCAACGAAAATAAATTCCATGAATATCTCTCTTATCATAGCTGGTACGGTAAAAATATATGACATAAATGATCGGAGATTTAATTGTATATAACTTTAGTTACCGTATGTATTATTTATCGATAAGACAACTAATAACATAAATATTATAGAATTAATTTTAGGCCTTCCCCTAAACTATCATTTCACTCAGCGTGAATAACATAATGTAAAGCCTAGATCAGGGCCTCTCAAACGCCCAAAATCTCACGCGTGCAAATCGAGGCGCAAGAGCTCCGTGCACTGTGCATCGGTTTCGCTCGGTTCGGCTCGGACCAACGCTTCGTCTCTGGGCTACTTGGCTAAGCTCGGCTCAACTCGGCTCAACTCGGCTCGGATTTGGAGCCCTACGGAGCAAGTGAGGAAGAGGGAGACAGGGGGAGCGAGCGAGACAGGCGTGGGGAAAGAGAGAGAAAGCGCTATTGCTCCAAATCGAGGAGTGGGGGTCTGCACTCTGGTCAACCAAGTGAAGTCGTCTTATGCACCGTGCACAGTGTATGCACCAAGTGCATGCACCCTGAGAGGCCCTGGCCTAGATTGTAGTAGCTCATTCCCCGACCTTACATACCGATTTTCATTAAATTCTCTTCAGCCATTTTATCGTGAACGCATGCATACATACATACATACATACATACATACATACATACAGACAGACAGACAGACAGACAGACAGACAGACAGACAGACAGACAGACAGAGATGACAGAAAATTAAAAAGTACATTTCCTTGTTACTGAGGAAATGACCGATACAGAAATGCCATTATTTTTAAATTCTGAGCAATGTACAGACAAAACTCGTATTTTACATGTATAGATGATAGTTTTATTCTATACAATGAAAGGCTCGTTATGAACCACTGATCGGTGGGAACTCTTTTAGGGTGAAGGCCACTCTACTGTAGTTGTACTGTAATACTAACCACCAGCTCCTCGCCTACTGCCTTGCACTATAAGTTAGGAGTCATATTCCCCAGATCTCCCGATCGATAAAACGGGTACGTTATTTTTAATAATTATTACATACTTTTCTTTTACAACTCACTGGTCTCTTTCATATTTGAAATACACATGTCATGTACAAGGGAACGATTATTCTCGAAATTATTTAGAATACATGTTACTGCATTACTTTCCAGCGCACAATCTGGAATCATCTATATTCAATTTATGTGGCTTCACGATCCTTTCTATGTAGCTATAAATGTTACCACACCTCTTTCTACTTCTCTTACGTAGAAATAATTTCATTTCGAGTTTAATCATCGTCGTTTAGGTCATTTTAGCTCTTCCTATCTCTACATTAAGTCGATCAGTCTCCTAGGAAACCTACCCTTATTTATTAATCCCACAAAGCTCCTAAATTTAACCTAGTCTGTATCCAGTGCAGTCATTTCTAAAATCTAAAATGAATCCATCTTCTCTCTCCGTAATCTATTATTTCTGTTGATTCTGTTATTTCCGTTTAGGAGCTTAGAGCATATTATTTTGATCAGCTGTGTACTTAAGATGGTGGTAATTGTAGTTCTAAATGGGAAAAACAGGATTATCAGACCTTCCTATGTACCTATAGGAACGATGACCCCAACGCACCGAGCAGCTATGGAAAGAAGGGAGGCGATGGGGTGGTCCCACCATCGGTTGTCTTGAGAATGGTTTTCCGTGGTTTACCATTCTTTCCACTAAGGAAAATGCCTTATAGGCCACAGCCGCTCCTTCCCCGCACCTTAATTCACCGCAACACATCTCCTGGTCCGAGAGAAGGAGTCACCCCGTAGGTGGTCAGGGTACGGAATGGAAGCTTTTAGTAGGTAGGTAGGTATGAGCCCAATGACACACTGGGAAGAAACACTGGTAATTTCACGATAGTAAAACCCTAAAGAGTATGAATATACTCATATAAATTGTATCTATTTCAGAAAATGAGTTTAAGTTTTACCATTACATTGGTTCAGTGTCTTGTTGTAATGGTCTTAAGAAATTGATGAACATTTGAATATTATTCGTTCAATAGTTTGTCACATAGGGGTATATTGAAAATACGATATGCTAGAAGCCATGATAAAAATAATTATTTATAAACACTCGAACAATGAAGTACTTGAACTGCTAATCAGGTACTCTAAGCAGCCATACTTCTTATGACTATATTACCAACTTAAAGAATGAAGCTTTACCTACAAATTAGTGGTGGCCAAAGTCTTCTGTATCAATTGGTTTAGGAAACGGAGAGGTTTCAATAGAACCACGTGAGAAATAGAATAAGTTGAAAATAGAATACGATTTTCCGAGGGACTTACTTGCTCAAAAGCTACTCACGGCAGAGTTATCAGAATGTTGTACAGCTCATGCGTATACTCTGCGGTGTTCATAGTTACCATTAGCAATAATTGCTAAGTGTAACTTCAAGGTCTGATATTTACACATTGTATGTTTCGTTTCCTTGTTTTTGTATTTTTCACACTGTAAGGGCCAGTAATAATTGTCTGTTAGAATAAAATAGTTATAATATATTGTAAACAGTTATGTAATATTAATAAAACCATAACATCCGAGTAGTTGAGTTGTACACCCGGAATAACAGCTGAATATATGATACATTAAAAACAACTACTTAACAAGGAAAGTGAACTAATATTTAATTAGTGTAAATCATCTGTGAGCTCGAACACGAATTTTTGTGACCACACATTGTCTCAGTTTTGGGCTTTGTCTGGTGACACATTGCACCATATGTTTTATTATTAGACTCATTTGCCGTGTATTAATTAGATTATTTCAGAGAGATAGCCAGGCCAACGGATCAGTTTCCTCCAAGTAATGATATTAATTGAAGTGTCAGTCCAGTAATGAACATCCTGATGATGCACAGCTGCGCAAGGCTAGTCTGTCTTTATCGTCCAATATATGAGGACAATCCTCACGCAATTGCACTTTTTAAATTAGAGCAGGAAGTCGAGACTCATTAAAGCTACATGACGCAATTAACTTGGTGTACTTAATGGTAATCGATTATTGCGTCTGAACTGGTCAGAAAGGTGAACAGGGTACAACTGTGCTTCTTCCGGGAGCCTACCAGTCAAGCAATTAGTCTTAATTCGAAATGAACATTGTATGGCTCTAGTGCATTGGACTGCATCTTGATGATGATCATGATGACGACGACGCCGACGACGATAATGAGTAGTATCCGCGGATGGTAGTATACTAAACGAAATTAAGTCAAAGTGCAGCAGAGCTAACACAGTGAGCTCGTACTTGCCATCAGCAGTGTTCTATAACAAAAAAGCCAACTCTCAGACGAAACTCTCTTTGCACCAGTTTCTTTTCAGACCAAATTCACCGTGCGGGAGTAAAGGTTGGGTGGACACAAGATATCTTATTCATAAGTTAGAAATAACAAACATGAAAGTAGTGAGAATGTTTGTTGGTATAAACAGGTAGGAATAATGGCAGAAAGTAAAACAATAAGGAAACAATGGCTAAGTTAGGAATAAATGAGGTGGATGAAACTGTACACATACCGGGCGAGTTGGCCGTGCGCGTAGAGGCGCGCGGCTGTGAGCTTGCATCCGGGAGATAGTAGGTTCGAATCCCACTATCGGCAGCCCTGAAGATGGTTTTCCGTGGTTTCCCATTTTCACACCAGGCAAATGCTGGGGCTGTACCTTAATTAAGGCCACGGCCGCTTCCTTCCAACTCCTAGGCCTTTCCTATCCCATCGTCGCCATAAGACCTATCTGTGTCGGTGCGACGTAAAGCCCCTAGCAAAAAAAAAAACTGTACACATCAACAAGCTTCGGTGGTGCGGTCATGCTAGAAGATAGGTTACCTGAAAGAATAATGGATTAGGCCAAGGGGGCATAAGAGAGGTGGACGGAGATCACGACGGCGGTGGTTAGGCTAGGTTTTGAATAGTTTAATGATAAGGGGTGTGGAACTCGATGATTGTGGAGGCAGTTAATTAATTCATAGAGGCTTGCAGACTGAACGCTGAAAGGCATAACGCCTATAATGATGTATTTATTATTATTATTATTATTATTATTATTATTATTATTATTATTATTATTATTATTATTATTATTATTATTATTATTATTATTATTGTACCAGGAGGTACACCTCACCCCCGTGCATTTAAATGAAGCGCCTTAAGGAACGCTATCTATCATTCTAAACTTAGAACTGCTAATGCATAAAGTTCGGACATCGATCAGAAGATGTCACTACTGAATGACAGAGTAATATGTTATTTTAAACTTTCCTAAACTGACAGGATTTATTTGTTTTGTTTTGGTTTATTTTGGTGTATCACAAGAAGTTCCCACTACTACTCTACTAAAAAACTGAGGTCATGCACTCTGGTGCAAAATGGTTTAATTAGAGATTTAAATAAGTTTTGGTCCGCCTCTGTGGTGTAGTGGTTAGTGTGATTAGCTGCCACCCCCAGAGGCCCGGGTTCGATTCCCGGCTCTGCCACGACATTTGAAAAGTGGTACGAGGGCTGGAACGATGTCCACTCAGCCTCGGGAGGTCAACTGAGTAGAGGTGGGTTCGATTCCCACCTTAGCCATCCTGGAAGTGGTTTTCCGTGGTTTCCCACTTCTCCTCCAGGCAAATGCCGGGATGGTACCTAACTTAAGGCCACGGCCGCTCCCCCCCCCTCTTCCTTGTCTATCCCTTCCAATCTTCCCATCTCCCCACAAGGCCCCTGTTCAGCATAGCAGGTGAGGCCGCCTGGGCGAGGTACTGGTCATCCTCCCCAGTTGTATACCCAGACTCAGAGTCTCAAGCTCCAGGACACTGCCCTTGAGGCGGTAGAGGTGGGATACCTCGCTGAGTCCGAGGGAAAAACCGACCCTGGAGGGAAAACAGATTACGAAAGAAGTTTTGTGTTTTTAGGTTTTCTCAACTGAATTGACTTTCATTAATTTGATACTTCAAGGTATGCAACACTTCCTTCTCATCCCGCCAGCTTTGAGTCTGGCCAATGGTAAATTTTCTGTATTTATTTTTTTAGCCAATCATAGGCTTCTTGTAACCTTTTGATTATCCAATAAAATGAGAGGGTGTGTGCGGATTTAGTCCAGAGCCTTCTCGAACCCTCCTCTCGGGTATAAAAGCTGGGGCTTTTTCAAGTTAACTTGTCTTATTGATCGTCGAGTTACTAAGTGTGTGTTTAGAGAGGAGGCAGGGTTCCTCATTCCTCGGCAGGAAGAACATCAGCCAAGGTAATGGCCACCATTTTTCTATCTCTGTAGCTATCTCCGCAAACTGATCCGAGGGGAAGGTTCTAATCTTTAACTATGTAACCGTCTGTTTCTAAAATGTAAACCTTCTTCTTTCTCATGTATAATTTCATAAAGTCTTAAACTTTAAATCGGGGATAGAGAGTGCGTTACACTCTCGAATTCCCCTTAATTTATCTTGAGGTGACTATGATTTTGTAACTGTTTTCTCCTGTAAATCATTAATTAACTTCTCTTCTAGTCACCTCAATAGTGTGGGATTAGCCTCTGCATCATTGGGCCGCAGGCTCAAGTAGGGTTTTAAACTTGGTTGTCAAGGAGTGCAAGTGTACGCCTCCATGCATTTTTGAGTTTGGGCCAGTAATTTAACCTGTTCTTCTTTTCCATGAAGGCTCAGTAGGATGGGTACTAGGTACCACTGTGTTAACTAATAGATATTTTAAATTGTAGGTTGTGCCTAGAGAGGTCAGAAATAGTGAGGTTTTGTGTAAAGTTGCCTTGAGTAGGCTGTAAGGAATTGTGAGCG
Organism: Anabrus simplex; assembly: GCF_040414725.1. Classification (NCBI taxonomy): domain Eukaryota; kingdom Metazoa; phylum Arthropoda; class Insecta; order Orthoptera; family Tettigoniidae; genus Anabrus; species Anabrus simplex. Next base: position 398,866,905 of record NC_090265.1, on the reverse strand, counting down.
CTGCCTCGTTGGTAGAATTTGGAGAGCATGCAAGCTCTTTTCTGATGTTTGTGTAATATTGATTGGTGCCTTTGGAAGGCCGCAAATTGTAACTGTTGGAGCAAAGTGCTCTTGAAAATTATGTCTTGGGAGATCTCTCTCCTTATCTAACTCAACGCAACATCAGCGACATAGCAAACTTGTAAATTTGGAGCTTAAAGCTCAAAATTTGTAAATTATCAATCCTTGGGTTTTTCTATTTCTTGTATCAAAATTTCTCTGTATTTGACATTTTGTTCTTTCACTAAGTGAAGAATTTGTTTTGTTAACATTTAATTTCTGAAAATAAATACAACCTTTATTTTAAGGTATTAAATTAATCTTTGACTTTTGTAGATAGACCAATTCCCTCCCACACCTTCTTTCACCTCTCTGTTCCACGGAAACTCCGTAACAATTATTATTATTATTATTATTATTATTATTATTATTATTATTATTATTATTATTATTATTATTATTATTATTATTATTATTATATCTCATCTGATAAATCAGCACAATTTCACAGATAATAGTTATATGGATTGCCACCGCTCTCCTAGAATATGATGGCGAGTGCGCCATTGAGAAGCTTCCTTTGAAGCACAATAACCAAGGAGTGTTTCTGAGTCACATATGGGTCAACAACGCAGCAAGAAGGACGAAAAACGGACCCGAAAGTTTTTGTTTAAAGGGTGTCAATCGGAACGGCAAGGATGGGGACTAAGCTCGGCAAATCTCACCCTCCTGATTGGACACACATAAGAAGAGTGGGATACGCCAGGACGAGTAGGAGTGGGGAGAAGATGTCTATATACGGACTCGGTCCAGGGTACAATATTACTATTCCAGCGTTCTATTCTCCTTCCGTGGCTATTACAATTGCTGGTTCTTATTCTGTTCTTGTGCTATAACTGAGTTACTAATCAGTATCTATCGTCGTCGTTACAATGTTAATACAAGGTAGACTTGTACCTCTGTATTTCGTCATAAAATATCTTGTTGCTGGAGATTATGTGCTTTATTTCAGACTTTCTACAGCAGACTTTCCTAGGAAGACAATATGTTAGCTATGGATAATCATAACCTCGTAGTCAATGGTAAAATATGTAGCCCGGTTCCAAGGCATAATTAAGCAGCGTCTGTTTGCTCAAAATTAAAGTATAATTTAAATAATAGAATAAGTGAATATAAAAAGGTACAGTATTAAACTGTATGGATTCATCTCAGAATGCCATGTGTCAATGGTGAGATTCTAAAACCGAAAGCCATCATATCAATGTGTTATAATTTCATGTCACCGAATTGTAATTCAATCCTCACCGTGTTTTTCAACTGTTTTTGTTACAGGATCATTTTGTTGTATATAGGGAGAATCTTCCAGCATTTGTCTATGGTTTTTGATTGTGTATATTTATTGCGTGTTGACGAGGAGCTCATGCACTGATAATGGTCATGTCAGAATAGAGTTAAGTTTTCTTAAATTAGTGTTGAAGTTATTGGAGCACCTGGATGCAGGTCCTGTCTGTTTAATAATTTTCAGAGGACCGGGCGAGTTGGCCGTGAGGTTAGGGGCGCGCAGCTGTGAGCTTGCATCCGGGAGATAGCGGGTTCGAACTCCACTGCCGGCACCCCTGAAGGTGGTTTTCCGTGGTTTCCCATTTTCACACCAGCCAAATGCTGGGGTTGTACCTTAATTAAGGCCACGGCCGCTTACTTCCCACTACTAGGCCCATCGTCGCCATAAGACCTGTCTGTGCCGGTGCGACGTAAAGCAAATCTCAATAAATTTTTAAAAATTCAGAAGGTTAGGTAAGGCTTGTAGTGGATGTTCCAAAAGGCAGTTTTATGTACACGCCCTATGAGAGAAGAGAAAATTATCATGTTGTAACCAAATTCGAGAGATCCATTTTGGTGAAGACCGGTGTCCAAATTACAGACATTTCAGTTAATTATTTTATTAGTATTTTAATTATTTTACAATTGATGCCGAAGTATGAGGCAAGTGTTAATATTTCAAAACCTTCTTTTTCTCATTAGGCAATACAACATTTCGAAATTAAAAAATCGAGTGATTACATGGAATTCATAGTATGTTTTTATTAGGAACTTTTAATTGAAGACTTTGAGCATGTTCACTGTAAATCTCTTAAATAAAAAGTTGTGTACATATGTTTCCTTACCTTCGTAATTCATCAGCTTCATAATCTGGGATCGATTTCGGTCTTCCATGATGCCATCATTGCTATGGGGACACACCTACAACAGAAAAGAATATCCATAAATAAGCCTTACATATGAGGAATAAAAAAACTTTGAAGAGAAATGTTAAATACATGGATGTTCACTTCTTTGGTGTAGCTGCTTGACTGTCAGTGTATTGGTGTCAGTTCAGGGGACTCCGGGTTCGATTCCTGGTCGGATCGAGAATGTCAAGTGCGTATGAATGGGGACTGGGTGTTTTTGTTCGTTACAATACAGTTCTATTCGTCCACATATAGCGCACTACACTAACAGCCACCACTGAAATACTCAATAGTGAACATATCTCTGTTCATAAGATTGGCATTAGGAAGGGCATCTGGCCTTAAAACTGGTACATATTTCCATCAAGTGCTGACATTAATAAGTTGGAGAAAAGTTCGGGAACAAGAACTTCTGCCTGACACATGCAACGTTACAAATTAGAGATTACCTATTCAGCTGCAGGCCTAAGCACAATTGTTTACGCGGTACCGTCCAGTGTTCAGGACAAGTAATACTAATCCCGTATTGACTATAATCAATCAACGAATATTCAAGATAAACTTAAATATTATAACTAAGCGGTCCGCCTATTCAATACAATATATAATTTATTATATCTAGGACATGCTTCTTCCCCTAAGGGACATCATCAGCTAATAATAAATTAACATTAATATATCAGAAATAATTATTAAAATTGGAAAGACACATTAAAATTTTTGACGGAGGCTGGCGTATTTGAACAACTTAAGACACTACCAGACTGAGCCGGGATAGAACCCGTGAACTTAGGCTCAGAAGACTAAGATAACCTGCAATGAAACTATTATACATATTATTCGACCAAGAATTACTGCAATTGTGTTAGTTTACTTCTCTATAATGAACAGTTGCTACAGTAACTGTACGAAGAATAATCAAATATATTTCTAACAAAGGTCTATGAAATACGGTCCAGAGAATTCATTCTAGGAACTTGTGATATCTTTCTTCATCATCCCTGTGTTTTTTTTGTGAGTGTATGGACTGCCCGATATCCTTCGTTATTGCCAGATCAGTTGCAGTGTGTTTAGATGTCGACAAGAGCGAGGAAGGAAATAAGCTGTAGTGGAACGCGCTGCTTGTGGTGTAGCGTCAGTACTTGATGGAACTTCGTGTACAAAGGTAGGCAAATGATAACGTGAAATAACATCCAATAAGCCAACACAGCGAAATGTGAACGAAACATCAGCATATTTATTAATTGTTCTTACAGCAGTTCCTTACTACCAACGGAACAACGGTGATTGTCATACTTCTTTTAAAAGAAAGTTCAACCAGGCAGCCATATACAAAAGCCTCTTAATATCTGTCTTTTTAAAATATTAGTCTGAAATGTAGTTGTTTTTTTATAATGGACAGGGCAAGATTCAGTAAACTTGGTATATCAGTAGAGAATAAGAGCGAATAGGATCTAGGCTACTCATTTTGTAATCCATATTAAAGGAAAAGGGTTGGGAGGAAGATCTGAACACAAGGAGAACGGAAAATGGAGCGAATATATCCCTTAATTTTTTCCAACTTATTTTACGTCGCACCAACACAGTGAAGCCGTTCAATACCACGTTATAGGCATGTCAGGAGGTCCAGCTAACGATATATGCCGTTTTCAGCGACATTCTGCGACATATAGTGTCAGAATAAGCATTTTCACCCAGACCGGAATACGGCTCCGAGAGCAGAAGTATCGTTACGCGCAATGAGAAAAAAGAGAGCCATGTACAGCTCGTCCTTGGAATTACGCTCTCACTTCGCAGACAGAGAAGAAAGACAGCACGCCAAGCGCAGGAGAATATGCAGGACAGAAGGCGGGGTTTATCACGGTGTGTTGACACAAGAAATAGAAATTCTTAGCGATTTCCCAGCAAATTCACTGGTGCCAACCCACCGTATTCAGTTGTTAATAATAATAATGATAACAAATTTTTGGATATAACCTATGGAAAAATATGAGTAAGGACTCATTTGAACCGGCGTTATTTATGAAAATTAATGACGTAAGAAAAGGTAATACTTTATGAATGGAGCGATAATGACGCACGTTAGGTAGGAGTGCGTAAATTACTACCAGATGTTAGGGTCCGACCATTCGAGGGAAACGGGTGGATTCCCAGGATATAATAAAGGAAACTCGAATTTACGAAAGGAAGCTTACGAGATTACAAGAGATTCAGCGATCGGATCTACATGAAATTAGATCAGTATAAAGTAGGAGTCAAGAGCTACAATTTGACCGATCTCACGACGCTGAGAGATGACACGCCTGGGGATGCGGCTTGCCATCTCCTTAGCCACCAAGCCAAATCGCTATAAATGAAACCCAGACTTAGCTCAATTGTCCATTGTGATCTGTGCTACCGTAGTATTTACGTGTCGGTGTGAAACGTTGTGAATCAGACTGATTAATCACTGTGATCCAGTGCAAATGGAAACTAATGTGTGATATTCAGTGCCGAATAAAATGTATCAGATCGGTACTGGTACCGCGAAATCGGGCCGTATGGTGTGAAACGATTACGGTAGTGTTTGAGTAAAGGTATTTTAAATTCCCAGATATATTTGTTAAGGGAATACCTATTGGTAATATCAATGACGCCTCATATAAATAATAATTTATGAACTGGTAAACGCTTGATGCCGCTCAGAGTTAGTGAGACGCCGACTAAATTTAAGTGATAATTAGTGGGCGACTTTAAGATAACCGGGCAGTGATAGACGGCCAATAAACTAATATAAAGGTGTTAGCACGGGAAGAACGTCTGCATGGTCCAGGGACACTCACATTAAGTAACAGTAACAATTAATCAGGCCGTGTGACAAAAGGGAATGCATAGTGATTTACAGAGACTTACCGCTATTCGGGTCAGTACACTTGAGTCAATGAGTGGATCTAACCACAAGTATTCAACAGTATTCATTAACCATTTCCCCTTTTTTGCCTGTATGTTTGTGGGTGGTCGTCGAAGCCGGGACTGAAATCAACTAGAATCGCGCCATAAGTGACTGCATTCATCTATCTAGGGAACGTCTAGATTTTCAACTGCACGAGACCGTAGTTCGAGACATCATGGACGGGACTAAGCAGATGACGAACCAGGGACTTCTCGCTAACAGGGCCGCAGTACTGGGCGCCTAAACACTTCAGATGTGCCCTCCGATGACGACCGACTACAAGCGGAAGTGTTAAGTACATTCCAATTTCTTAGCATGAGTTTCATCTCACGTAATATGCTTAAAGTTATGTACAAAAAATTTCTAATGCATGTATATACATAAAGGATAGGTGTGCACCGTAGGCGTGTTTGAAGGGATGGGAACTTTTTTATGAATAGGGTTTTAAATTAATTTTTGTCCTCTATGATCGGGGTGATCATAATTTTATTCCCGTGAAAGCCATGTATGGTTTAGTTATAAGGACCTTAGCATTGTTAGACGTGAAGCATTTTAAGATGGGAGTTCTATTTCAAGATATATTTTAAATCACTCCAGTTCATTGCCGTTATTAGTCGTTATACGTTTACAGGTTTGATTGGTTTTAATGCTTCACAAGTAATGCAGAGATTATCCCCCCTTGTAAATTGTAAGACTGTTGACCAGAGGAAGGTGAAGATCCAGCACGGAGTGCGATTGATGATTTATATAGGTTACGCGAGTGATGTGGTATCATGTAAATTACCTGATGAAATAGAGTCTTCTAGATCAAGGAGCTATGTTGTCTAATATACTAGTGTATAAGGGAAGGAGCGATAATTCGTGTGACAATAAGTTAAATAACAGAACGAGGAGACGAGAGAACAATACGATTAATATAATTCAAGGGCCAGGTCATTGATAAAAGTGAGATTTGTGAGAATAATAATAATTATGAAGCGCCTGGATTAGGCAGCATGACGTGTGAAGAAAATACCGCACGTGATTTCAATAATAATAATAATAATAATAATAATAATAATAATAATAATAATAATAATAATAATAATAATAATAATAATAATAAAGCGCCAGGACTATGCCGCTTGACGAGTGAATTAGATTACCGCACAGGGTTTGAAAATTAAAGTGAAATTGGTCTCACAGCTGACGGGGCAGGCTACTTCCTGAGGATTATTTATGACCCCTAGTGCGAGAGAAAGGAGCAGCCAGGAAATAGGTCCGCCCGGCCCTTGAAGACTTCTAAAATTCATACGATAAGCTCGCTCTCCCGAACACTGTATTAGACTCATATGCAACTTGTATCTTGCAATCAACGTTGTATATTCGACGTGTCATTAGATGAAGTGACTTCACCCATATTTCTTTTTATTAAATCGGATCTAGGGATTTCAGGCATGTGCCCCGAAATTTAACGATGCATGGGCTCGACTCCCATGTAACAGTGACAACCATGGATCACTGTCAACAGACCTGGAAGGTCATAATTCTACTTTATATATTCTTGTATGTGAAGTGTGATATTTATTGTTGTAATTTCAGGATGTGTTTCATTATTTCTTATACATATGTTCTTGTAGGTACTGCTGGGTTTGGGACGTCTTACAGGGAACCAACGTTGTTTGGTTTGCCTTGTGATGTGTTAGGATAGGACATCCCGAATAAACATGCTTAAGGCGATATTGTGAATTTATTAAGATAATCATATCAAAGTAATATGCAAATTACAATGATGTGATATTCATGAATATAGGAATGTGTTTGACCGAATTTTCATTAAAACCTCACAGCCATGATAGACACCTAATAAAGGCGTCATTTCGCGAGAATTTCCAACTAAAGTGTATATATGTAATCGTATGTTAATTTTACCTTAGTGTAAGAGTGACCGGCGGGTATTGCACGGATATAAAGGGGACGCCCTTATTCAGAGATATGCAAAATTCCTAAGATGCGTGTTTATAATATGTTTTAGGTGTCATGCGAGTCAGATATAATACAGACTGACAGGACATAAAGATCTTCGTCAAATAATTGATATTATTTTCATGTAACCAGAAGGCATTATGTCCTGTATGTTATTTACCCGGTGACTCTATCAGATAATTAAAACTTTATATTTTTATTGGGAACAAAATATCTTCTCCTTTCAGTAGTTAGCTATTCCTTTCATATCACAGAACACCCTTTCAATATATTTAGTGCCCATTTTTAGCGAACAGACCATTGACCCATATGCTCTTGAGCTTAGCCGTTGAAACAGTGAAAGTAGGGAATAAGGGACTTCGACGCCCTGGAAGTGATTTCCGAAGTTTCTCATCCAAAGAATACCATTCAAATATTTACTTGTGAAACTGAGTTACTTAAATGATGCCTTGTAGGGCCCGGGACAGGTGCAACAGATACATCTTATGGTGACGATGGGAAGGGAAAGGAAAGGGCTAAAAGTGAGAAGGGAGCGACCGTGGCCTTAAGGTATAGTCCCAGAATTTGCCTGGGATGAAAATGAGAAACCAGGGAAAACCATATTCAGGGCTGTCTACATTGGGGTTCGAACTCATTACCTCCTGAATGCAAACTGGTAGCTACGTGACCAAACCGCTTAGCCACTCGCTCGGTCCCTGAAAATTAATCTAATGGAAAGGCAGAGTAAACGTTACTTCATATCGTCCACCTCCTGTACAATATTTCATATGACAAATAATGAAGCGACGTGTCTTAGGACTGGGAGCGACATACCAGGAGGTGAAGGGATGATTGAAGGCTATCAGATACGCCTTCCTGTAGAGCTAACTTCTTGCCTTTTAGTTCGTCGCGTAGTCGCATTCAGTTCAGTAAGCCCACTGAAAGTTTCATTTTTGCGTTTCTCATGCTTATTGAAATGGCCCGGAGTGTTTACTTGTTTGGTCCTTTCAGTTGACGTTGTTTCTAGGAGATGAGAGGAACTGGATACATCCGAACGACATTGCAGGACAGATCTGCGTCCTCCTCAGCTCTGGTGCAACAGTGGAACAGTGTAAAACAACGTACACTATCAGGAGTGACAGTCCGTCGCCGTTTATTACGGTCTGGATTACCGGCACGTCGTCCAGTGATATGCTAGTTAACAAGCTGAAATCTGCAATTCGCAACAAATGCAGAGGTCGATTGTCGGAAGGAGCTCTTTTGTTGCATAACAATACGCTTCCACATACAACTGCCCATCCCGTTCAAACTCTTCAGATGCTGCGCTCCGAGGTGTTGGAGCATCCTACGTACAGTCCTGATCTCGCCCCGTCGTATTACGATCTGTTTGGAACACTTAAAAATGCTCTAACGAGGGAAGTACCCCGGCTCGAACGGCTAAAACCGACAGAAGGTGGGCTTAAAGTATACAATCTACTTATGCCAATAGCTATCAAGGCCATTCATCTGTAAAAGTACGTGTTCGGTCGCCAGCGCCATCTGACAGTCAGCGCAGAGGCCGCGCTGCATTGGAGTTGTACACGCAGTGCCTGTTGGTCAGTTGCAGTGTGTTATAGTATAGTGCACACACAAACGTCCGACATGAGTAGGTGGAAGCCAATCAACCTTGTGAATGTTGTGAAATTGCTGCGCGAAAAGGTATGCCGACCCTACACACTGGATAGTGAAGATGTAAGTGGAGTGGAGGTTGGGACATTTGCAGCATGTTATATCATAACGCATAAATACAACGGATCAGTAACTGAACTACATACCGACACATTAGAGAGTAATGGTGACTGTGAGGCGGACGGCGTAGAAGAAACAGCACGAGTATCGACAATACAGCAACGGAAGGAACTACAAGTGGCAGTGATTTCGCTTCTTCACCCCCAAAACGTGTACGAAGAAGTGTGATACGGAGGACTGATGACCGAACATTGGCCAACATTTATGAGGATTATTATAATCGCGGTTACAATTCTTATCAGAAACTAATGAAGCGTTATAGCTGCGTGAGGTCGAAATCAAACTGCAAGGTAATTTCAGATTATGTCACGCGCAAAAGGTAAGACCCAGTTCTGTTCAAGGGAAACAAAACAAAAATTGAAGGCTTTAAAAGAGTCTGTAAAAGCACAATTTGACAGAGCTAGAGATAATGGATCAGTGGTCCACTACTGGCACATTCAAGCGTGGGCTCTGGAGGCCGCTAGAGCAGCTTCTCTGGACAATTTTAAAGCTTCGTTGCATTTTTGTCAGGGCCTTCAAAGACGAATACAATATATCGTCCAGACATATCACTATGTTCCTGGTTCGCAAAGAGATTGAAGAAGAGCATGTTATTATATAAACAGCAGAAACATTTGTGGCAGACGTGAACATGTTTATTCAAGACGGTCATCTTGAAGGGGTACGTGTGGAAGAGTGATCAGAGCCATTTTTATGAACTAATGTCTTCTGCAACACTTTCAAACAGAGGGGAAAATCAACAGCTGGTCTGGTACAGTCTGCGCATAATTCTACGAATAGTTACACAATTCATGTGGCTGTCGCCATGAATGGCAAATTAGCGAACAAGCTTTACATTTGTCTACAGGAAAGGATGGAAAGTTTGGTCCGCAGGTTGCAAAAAAACAGACAGCAATGTGTCCACGGAACATCCATGTTGAAGCGAGTAAAAGTGGACAAATGACTGAAGCTTCTTTAATTCGGTTCTCGCTGAACATGTTGGTGGGAGAGATCTACCACTTTGCGATTCCTAGTCAGGGTACAAAGACTACAGCGTCATTGAAGAATGTTTTCAAAATAAAGATATTACATTAAAGATATTGCCACCAAAGACAACCAAATACTGTCAACCTCTCGATGCATATTTTTTAGGCAATACAAGCTCTATGTCAGACGTCTTGTTGATTTTGTACGTTTGCAAATAGATACCACGCAGGCCACGTTACATGATCGATACTTCATCATCCGTCTTCATTCCGTCATCTACAACCAAATATCTGCACCGAGATACAGACCTATGTTAACATACGCATGGCAAAGAGCAGGTTATGATGAGGATGTTCGTATTGCTTCGTTTGATAATGTGATCAGCGTGGCATTTGAGTTTGAACTATTGCAATGCGGGAACATTGTAAATAATGTAGTATGTCTACATGTTGCCCTCGTTAAATGTGCATACGGTTCCATTCCGCTGTATTTTAACTCCACATTTACACTTACGTCGAATAAAGGACATAACAGTATCTTCTATTGTGGGAAAGATGACTATGTCAACACGGTACTGCATGTGTTAAGAGTTCTTGTTACAAGCACGTGTTCAACCTTTTGCTGCGAATTGTGTTTCTGCAATTTTTGTACGCCGTAACTTCCAAACATTGATTGTACACTAATACGGGGCTTTACAGATAAATGCCCTAGGTGGATAATAGAACAGACATATCTTCGTATGTTAAGCGCTCTTCCAGTCAGTTTTAGCCGTTCGAGCTGGGGTACTTCCCTCGTAAGAGGTCGTCGATTCAGCTCCGATCAACAGGTGAAAGAAGTTGTGCTTTTTGCAGAGTGTATCAGAAAGCTTGTGAAACGATGGACCATTTGCATTCAAAAGCAGGGGAGTGACTATGCAGAAAAATGATATCAATAAAAAGTGAGTACACTTTTTGTAATAAATTATAAACATTGACTGTAAATACTTATTGACCTTCCCTCGTATAAATAATATGAGTAAAGAAGACTCAGAGATAAAGCTTTTTGCGGATGATGTTATTCTGTACAGAGTAATAAGTTACAATGGGGTTTAAAGTCAGGTTGTGAGGTTCAAGAATAGAAAACGTCCTCTCAGTTTTAATTACTGCGTTGATGGGGTGAAAGTTCCTTATGGGGATCACTATAAATACATTGGTGTTAATATAAGGAAAGATCTTCATTGGGGTAATCACATAAATGGTATTGTAAATAAAGGTTACAGATCTCTGCACATGGTTATGAGGATATTTAGGGGTTGTAGTAAGGATGTAAAGGTAGACAATTTGACAATTGGCTTTACGTCGCACCGACACATATAGGCAACTGTAGGTCTCATAGCGACGATGAGATAGGAAAGTGTTAGCAGTGGGAAGGAAGTGCTCGTGGCTTTAATTAAGGTACAGTACCAGCTTTTGCCTGGTGTGAAAATGGGAAACCACGGAAAACCATCTTCAGGACTGCCGACAGTGTGGTTCGAACCGACTATCTCCCGAATACTGAACACTTGCAACACTTAAGCAACTGCAGCTATCGAGCTCGGTGATGTAAAGGAGAGGGCATATAAGTCTCTGGTAAGATCCCAATTAGAGTATGGTTCCAGTATAAGGGACACTCACCAGCATTACTTGATTCAAGAACTGGAAAAAATCCAAAGAAAAGCAGCTCGATTTGTTCTGGGTAATTTGTTGCAATGTTGCAAAGTCTGGGCTGGGAATTTTTCGGAAAAAGGAGACGAGCTGCTCGACTAAGTGGTATGTTCTGAGCTGTCAGTGGAGAGATGGCTTGGGATGACATTAGTATACGAATAAGTTTGAGTGGTGTCTTTAAAAGTAGGAAAGATAAAGTTGGAAAGATGAAGATAAAGTTGGAATTTATGAGGACAAATTGGGGCAAATATTCGTTTATACGAAGGGAAGTTAGGGATTGGAATAACTTACCAAGGGAGATGTTCAATAAATTTCCAATTTCTTGGCAATCACTTAAGAAAAGGCTAGGAAAATAGTGGATAGGGAATCTGTCACCTGGGTGACTGCCCTAAATGCAGATCAAGATTGATTGATTGATTGATTGATTGATTGATTGATTGATTGATTGATTGATTGATTGATTGATTGATTGATTGATTGATTGATTGATTGATTGATTGATTGATTGATTGATTGATTGATTGATTGATTGATTGATTGATTGATTGATTGATTGCGAGCAACAGGACAGTGTGGTGGTAAAAATTAAAGCAAAATTTTCTTCGTACATGTTATGGAAGCCGTTGGAGAAATCGAAGGTAAAGGTCGGTAATGTGGCCAATCATTGTCCTAGCCCAATGTTATTTAACATTAAAGGATTGCACTGGTTCTGTTGTTTTAATAAAACTACAGTTTATTGTTGTAACATTACAATTTGCTTTACGTCGCACTGACACAGATAGGTCTTATGGCGACGATGGGATAGGAAGGGGCTAGGAGTGGGGAGGAAGCGTCCGTGGCCTTAATTAAGGTACAGCCCCAGCATTTGCCTGGTGTGAAAATCGGAAACCACAGAAAACCATCTTCAGGGCTGCCGACAGTGGGGTTCGAACCTACTATCTCCCAAATACTGGATACTGGCCGCACTTAAGCGAAGGCAGCTATCGAGCTCGGTTTGTTGTAACATTAAGAGGAAGTACAAATGGGTAACCATTCTCTCTTAACACTAATCGGAAGAAAACTGGAAGAGATCCGACCCTTCAAAGAATGAGGGAAGGGAAGGGAAGGGAATGAACATGAAAGACACCTCGGCCCTCGCAAACCTAATACCATCGGGGGTTGCAAGCGAACAAGAGTTGACCCAGAGAAGGCAAAAAAGGAAAGATGAAAGCGAGAGCCTGGTACAAGTGGAAACGCCGGCCTGAGTGGCTCAGACGGTTAAGGCGCTGGGCTTCTAACCCCAACTTGGCAGGTTCGATCCTGGCTCAGTTCGGGGGTATTTGAAGGTGCTCAAATACAACAGCCCCGTGTCGGTAGATTTATTGGCACGTAAAAGAACTCCTGGGGACTAAATTCCGGTACCTCGGCGTCTCCGAAGACCTTAAAAAAAGTAGTTAGTGGGACGTAAAACAAATAACATTATTATTACAAATGGGAACAATGTCAGACTCAGCTGGGTATCCGCGGTCGCACTCACGCTCCCAGGATGGGAGGTCCAAAGCTTCCCATTTCAGTCGCCCCTTACGACAGGAAGGGGTACCGTAAGTATGTTCTACCACCCTCACCCACGGGAAGAAAAGATTTTGAGGGAGCCACTGTCTGCGCAGAGTTTTAAATCTATCATGCAATGTTACCTAACGTGCTTACGAACCTGAATACGATTTAATGAGGAAATACAACACTAGAAGAAGAAAACAAAATTAATGACGTCCTGCTCTTTAGGCAGATTCTTCATCTTTAAGAAGATTTTGTTGATCCAAATCTCTCTAGGTATAAGATGGTTGATTCCTTCTTGCGCCTCTTCCTTCGCCTGACAACAGCACCCTGCCAATGTTGTCCCAGCCCAACGTAATTTGACTTCAGAAAATTGTACTGGTTCCACTGTTTCGATAAAACTACACAGTTTATTTATTTATTTATTTATTTATTTATTTATTTATTTATTTATTTATTTATTTGTAATAACATTAGATAAACAGTTCACCATCAAGTGAACACTTTTCGAATCCCAGGATAGTCTGTTGGTATTCGAGATCCGTGTTTGTAGATCAAGTAACCCGTTAAAAGAACCAATTTACTGCATAATATTGGCGTATCCTAAGTCCGACAGCAGATGCATTAGGTTAACCATCTTTTATAACATTTTAAACGAACCTGCTTAAATATTTGAGGTCAATGTTAAAATATTTTGCTCATACTGGCGCTCACCGTCCGACCAACCGCTTCATTTCTTCCACTGTCCATCAGATTTAAAATGTAAAAAAAAAAAAAAAAAAAAAAAAAACCTACCGGTATTGATTCTATATGGCAAGGAAGAAGGGAGCGTCCCGAGTTTATTTATAATCTGCCAACGTGAGACTTATACTTCCACGCTTGTAAATACGCACACTGCCATCCCGTCCTGAAAGTGAAGGCAACCGGTTTCATATGAGGGGTGGCATGATTTCTCCTCATGTCCGTACTAATGTACGTTCTCAACGACACATAACTACACAAGAAGCCAAGCCTAGGGTTCATATAAAATTTTATAAAATATAATGCTGGACTCTTTCCACTTTTCAAGTCGATCTCTGCAAAGAAAAGTAAAGCAAAGCCATGTTCATACAGGGCATAAAGGCTCCTGGAGGAGTGGAACATAAAGGTTTTCACTACTTCTAATCCCTGTAACTTGGTGGGACAGATTCCGGCCGTCTTTGCCCCTACGGATTTACTTGGCGCTCAGTTTGTTGTAGACTGAGAGTACCCTGGAAAAATGTGCCACTCCAAAAATGAAAATCAGGTTTCTGTCGTTTTCATTTTTCCGGCTCCTTGGATGAATGCTCAGCGAAGTGGCCTTTAGTTCGGGGGTCCCCGGGTTAGATTTCCGGCCATATCGAGGATTTTAACTTCGTCTGGTTAATGTATCTAATTCGTAAGATTAATAGTAAGAAAAATACAAAATTGTAGCTGGCTGCGTGGTCAAAAAGTCCGAAAGCCAAAATTGAAAATATATCCTTTTCTATTTCAACAGGCATCCTTGTGCGTGAATCAAATGTGCCTTTAATGTCTCGGGCAGATAGCGCAAAAATGTTCACCTTTTAGTAACATTTTGCCTTAGCCCTTCATTCCTCTTTTAATGAATTATCAAATATGCAAATGTCTTCATATGCACAGTTGTAGAAATTGATAGTCGAAGTATGAATTCACTATTATAATTATGCACTATTTTATTCTTTATTAAGTAATAATAATAATAATAATAATAATAATAATAATAATAATAATAATAATAATAATTTATTATTAATAATAATTATTATGTCCTTGAGTCCAAATCGGCCAATCTCCTCTCTGTGTAAACGGGATAGCCTATTCCAACTCGTCTATGTTCCATGCAAATGTTCACCTTTTGTAAACAGCATTCGTCTACCTGTCTAAGCTGCACAAGTGTCCGACTCGTTGGCTGCTGAATGGTCAGCGTACTGGCCTTCGGTTCAGAGGGTCCCGGGTTCGATTCCCGGCCGATTCGGGGATTTTAACCTTCATTGGTTAATTCCAATGGCCCGGGGGGCTGGGTGTTTGTGCTGTCCCCAACATCCCTGCAACTCACACACCACACATAACACTATCCTCCACCACAATAACACGCAGTTACCTACAAATGGCAGATGCCGCCCACCCTCATCGGAGGGTCTGCCTTACAAGTGCTGCACTCGGCTAGAAATAGCCACACGAAATTATTATTATAGCTGCACAAGTTGCAGAATGCTTGCTTGATAACCTTGCAATGTTCGGCAACCTCAGGAGTTCGGAGAAGATTATTATTATTATTATTATTATTATTATTATTATTATTATTATTATTATTATTATTATTATTATTATTATTATTATTATGTTAATAATGTTATTGGTATCAAGTTCCACCAACTACGTGTATGTTTTTCAGGAACGAGGTGTCAGAAATTTTCTTTCCATAGGAGTTTTCTTTTACGTGCCAATAAATCAACAGACACGATGTTGGCATATTTGAGCATTTTCAAATACCACTGGACCCGCCGACTTGGCTCAGAGGACCAGCCACTCAGCGCAGCCCTTTAATACATAACTACGAGTATTACTATAAGTAGAGTCAGCATTTCAATTTCTATTATCCCAAGAGATATAGGGTATACATTCTACAAGATCCTTGCAATGATAAGTGAATGTGTATTAATGTTTGTTTATTTTCTACAGAGCAATTCAAACTTTATTTCAGTGTCTAAATGTGTAGCCAGTAAGACTCATTTAACTTTCTTCATCAGTGAATATCATATACACCTACGGCGTATGTTGCCGTCCCTGGAAACCTTTTCTATTTTTCTGGACATCGAGATAGAAATGAAAAATCTTATGAGATTATACGAACCCAGTGCTTGTAACGATATCCTTGGAAATTTCATAAACCGTTCAGTAATATGGAATACGAGCGTCAGAGATGAGTGAGTGAAACATCGATGCGGCTAATTTCGAAGGTCAGTATTCGGCAGCCCTGAAGATATTTTTCCGTGGTTTCCCATTTTTACACCAGGCAAATGCTGGGGCTGTACCTTAATTTAGGCCACGGCCGCTTCCTTCCCACTCCTAGCCCCTTCCTGCCTCATCGTCGCCATAAGACCTATCTGTGTCGGTGCGACGTAAAGCAAAATAAAAAATAAAAATTCGAAGACCATCCTGGTATGTTCTTATATATTTCACCGTATGAATCTTTAAAAATACTAGAGGGGGAATTTTAAAGGCTGCGTGGTCGAGGTATAAGTACGACATCGAGACGTACAATGGTTGAGGTGTACAGCGAAATTTCCACGTGTGCGAGACGTACAGATGGATGACTTTGATAATTTCCCTGAGTCCAAGTCGGCCAAGTGGGGGAGTCCTTCTCCTCTCTGTGTAAACGGGATATTCCAACTCGTCTATATTCCATGGAAATGTTCAGCATTCTTCGTACACCTGTCTTGGGCTGTGTGCCAACAGCCAAAGACCTCAAAGTACGACTGAGTTACACAGAGTAATTGTTGACTTCGATCCAGATGAATTTTGGGTTGAAAAACTGTCGCATAAACTTCTTGAAGAAAGACCACCGTGCCGCAAGTGCTGGACGCGAACTCTTCAGAACAACTGGAAAAACTGAAGCCGTGTAGAAAGGAGAATGTTACATGTAGCTCGGATACCTAAAAACCCAGAAAATGGAGCACAAAATGTGCAAAGAAGAATCTATCTTCATTGGTCGCGGCAGGAAAGTCCTAAAGACAAACCTTTGAGGAAGAAACGAAGTGAAGGCAATCAACAACTATGCACTACTAGTGCTCACACACTTCCTTTTGGAATCTTGAAGTGAACTGAGACTTAACTTGACGAGCTGAGGACTCTTAAATATAACATAGATTTAATTCTAGAATTAGCCGTAGTCTATATAGTCTACTAGTAATAACATCAAATATGTATTTTGTTCATTTTTCGGTGGACAGTTGCAGAATGCTTGTTTGATATCCTTTGTAAGGTTCGGCAACCTCAGGAGTTTGGAGAAGATTATTATTATTATTATTATTATTATTATTATTATTATTATTATTATTATTATTATTAGCGAATTCTCCCAATATTGGAAGACGTTAAGCATATAACTCAATCATTTCTTCTGTGGGTTTTTCCAATAGATTTTCCTTCTTTCCAAGAAGGCGTGTTTACGTTCTATCGACCACTTTGGTCTGTACTCTTTTTGTTGTGGTTGCTCTGATGTAACTTCCCAGTTGTTTACTTTGTACCTAAAGATGACTCTTTCTAGGAGGTCTGTTGGACTCATGTTTGCGTTTTTGAAGTTCGTTAAGCCAGGGTGTTGAGTTCTTAAGCGAGGTTACATAATCTACTATCCTTTTTGTCAATAGATTTCCTGGTAATCTAGTCAGAGGACCGAAGAATTTCATTCGTCTTTTCCTAATGTCAGATCCGATGTTTGAGAATTTTTCTGTTGTTTTGATTGATTGACTAATTATATATTATTGTTCATTACCAAATGATTATGTTTTATTTTACAGAACTGGTACGTTACAGTTACCAACTTAGGATATTTATTGCATGTGTGAATGATCTTGCAGGGGTTTGTGAACTCAAAATCCTGAAAAACAAAGATTTCATGAGAATATATTTTACTCTACCAAATAAAAGGCGCGTTTTAGTCTTGTAAATGATAAAATCATAAATTGATAAATGTTATACTGGTGAAGACACGTTGTTAATCGATAATCGTGATTTAATGAGATAGGCCTATCGGATTTTACTGCCTCATTTCCAACCAGTGCTTTTTTAAACTGTCCGTTACACGCAGTGACGTAATATCCTGTAAGAACAGGGACTTTGTGAGTATGTAACGAGTGTCGGTCCTGGAATTCATCAACACATGGTTGTTGAACGGAGTGCTTACAGTTGGTGAGCGACCTATTACTATTATTATTATAATTTTTATAATTATTATTATTATTATTATTATTATTATTATTATTATTATTATTATTATTATTATTATTATTATTATTATTATTAGGCCCTGCTATCATTAATATTATTATTCAAGGTACAGTATACTTAATTATGTGAGTTAGTATAACAGAGTATGGTTGCCCAGTTGTACTTCCTCTTAAAACAATATTAGTGTCGAATCCATACTTCTCTGGCTTGCTGAGATGAAAAGTGACGCCCCGGACGACGTTTAAGTCCAAGTTCAACCCCATCGGCATGGGGGTCCAGAACGGGTGAAAAATAAAATGTCCAAAATGACCGAGCTTATGGTTGTTATGTTCTAGTATAGCTATCAACCAAACTTGGTACACATATGACTTACTATCTAGCAAAGCAAAGCAAAGTCACCTCCGTGCAGGCCATGAAGGCCCTTGGAGGAGTGGAAGGTAAAGGCTTCCACCATTGTTAACCTCAGCACGTGATGGGGTAGAGTGGTTAGCTCTACGCCCGACCGCCTTTGCACCCAGGAATTAACCTGGTACTCATTTTTGGTGTAGGCTGAGTGAACCTCAAGGCCATATGCACCTCCGGAAGTGGAAATCTCATTTCTTAAATTTTACGACTTCCTGACGGGGATTCGGACCCACGTCCTTCCGGGCGAACCGAGCACGCCTTTACCGCCTCGGCCAGGCAGCCCCTATGACTTACTATCTGGAGCAAAAAAATACTGTGAGGGTAAGACACTCCTAGCATCACTAGGGATGAGGGTAGGGAGGAGATGACTAAAGTAATCGACAACGATCGAGAATCAGTGTTGAATCCATAGTTTTCGGGTTCGCTGAGACGAACAGCGACACTCCGGATGACAAGTCCAAGTTACTTCCCATTGGCATGGAGTGTAGGAGGGGAGGCGTGCAAAAGAAAAGGAAGATTACTGTCGAATCCACAGTTTTCGGGGTCGCTTTGGCTGATTGGTGGCAGTCCCAATGGCAGTTGGAATCGTGCACATCATATCTACAACGCGGCGCGTAAATACATACAGTTATCACTTGTCTTATTTTTATTATTTATATGAAAAGATAAGCTGCTTTCCATTTCCAAACAATCTGTCTGCCACAAGGACAAAAAACTTAAAATTACACACATTACAATAACTCAAACTACTAAATAGTCAGTAAAATGTAACTCAACGCCACAAGAAAGAAAGCTACAAAAATTTACTTCGCACATAATTGACAGCTAATACAAAACATTCAGAGAAGTACCCGGGAAGCGCCGAGTACCACAACTAGTTTACTATACGAACATTTCCCCACTACATAATTACAGAAAATGATCTGTATACTTATATCCATGGCATCAAAATTGCGGACATCTCGTTTGCGAATATTTTAGCCCTCCAAAAGATGCAAACTAGAGTAGGCCTACTTGAGAGTAAACTTCACTGTATATTAAAGGTTAGCCTCCAGCTGATTAGGCGCTGGTAGCAGAATCGAATCCCGACATAGCTGCTTGTTATTACGTCTATATGCAAGAGGCGATAGATTCACTGGTACTTTGAAGAACCTTTTTTTAGGGAAAATTTCTGGCACGCTAGTGTTTCGTAGGGCAGATAGGTTTTTTTTTCTATTTTGCTTTACGTCGCACCGACACAGATAGGTCTTATGGCGACGAATGGACGGGAAAGGCCTAGGAATGGGAAGGAAGCAGCCGTCGCCTTAATTAAGGTAGTGTGAAAATGGGAAACCACGGAAAAACCTCTTCAGGGCTGCCGACAGTGGGATTCGAACCTACTATCTCTCGAATGCGCAGATAATAGTTGAGAGGACAGTAGTATAATAAGCGGGTTCGGGCGCCACCTCCACCTCGGGCTCCCAGAGGCCACCTCCACCTCCACCTCAGCCAGAGGCCTCCCAGTGGCCACCTCCACCTCCACCTCAGCCAGAGGCCTCCCAGATGCCTCCTCCACCTCCACCTCAGCCAGAGGCCTCCCAGAGGTCTCCTCCACCTCCCGCGGGAAATTTGAATTTGTAAACAAAGCCACGTGCTTTTTGACAGCTGTCATCGACAACAACGCATCGCTAACCTCAGTACTGCCATCTTGACGGGCCTAAACCTCAGTAGTGCCAACTTAACCTAACTAGCGCGAGGTAAACAAAGCCACGTGCTTTTTGACAGCCACGTGCTTTTTGACAGATTTGTAAACAAAGCCACGTGCATTTTGACAGCTCTCATCAACAACAACGCATCGCAAACCTCAGTACTACCATCTTGACGGGCCTAAACCTCAGTAGTGCCAACTTAACCTAACTAGCATGAGGTAAACAAAGCCACGTGTTTTTTGACAGCCACGTGCTTTTTGACAGATTTGTAAACAAAGCCACGTGCTTTTTGACAGACAACAACGCATCGCTAACCTCAGTACTACCATCTTGACGGGCCTAAACCTCAGTAGTACCAACTTAACCTAACTAGCGCGAGATAAACAAAGCCACGTGCTTTTTGACAGCCACGTGCTTTTTTGACAGCTGTCATCCGCCATCTTTAAACTACAGAGCACCGTGCTGCCCTCTTTCGTCACCTGTCAACGGCAGTGCTGCCATCTTGACGGGCCTAAACCTTAGTGCTACCAACTTAACCTCACTAGCTCGAGATAAACAAATCCACGTGCTTTTTGACAGCTACGTGCTTTTTTGATAGCTGTCATCCGCCATCTTTAATCTATAGAGTACAGTGCTGCCCTCTTTAGCTACTTACCTTTGAAATGTGGTGGCGGATAATTTGAAAAATGCTTTTCGACAAGCAGCCATCTTTAATCCAGAGAGAACAGTGCTGCCCTCTATGTGGTGGCGGCAAATTGAAAAATTCCACATGCTCTTGTTTGAAAACAAACTCACGTGCTTTTTTGACAGCTGTCATCTGCCATCTTTAATCTATAGAGCACAGTGCTGCCCTCTTTAGTTTGAAATGTGGTGGTGGTAAATTCCACGTGCTCTTGTTTGGAAACAAAGCCACGTGCAGCTGTCATCCGCCATCTTTAATCAACAGAGCACTGTGCTACTATCATGCGGGCAATTTCATCACCTGTCATCCGCCATCTTTAATCCACAGAACACCGTGCTGCCCTCTTTATGGCTACTACCTTAAGCACGTAGTAGCGGACAGTTTGAAAAGTTCTGTTAGCTATCATCCGCCATCTTTAATCAAGAGAGCACCGTGCTGCCATCTTTAGCTAGATACCTTTGAAATGTGGTGGCGGCAAATTGAAAAATTCCACGTGCTCTTGTTTGGAAACAAACTCACGTGCTTTTTCGACAGCTACCATCCGCCATCTTTAATCAACAGAGCATAGTGCTGCCCTCTTTAGTTTGAAATGTGATGGCGGCAAATTCCACGTGCTCTTGTTTGGTAAACATAGCCATGTGCTTTTTTGACAGCTGTCATCCACCATCTTTAATACAGAGAGCACCGTGCTGCCCTCTTTATCGTAGTAGATGTAAATTCGTCACCTGTCATCCGCAGTGCTGCCATCTTTAGCTAGATACCTTTGAAATGTGGTGGCGGATAATTTAAAAAGAAAAATTCTACAGCAGCCCTCTCTCGACGCTAATTGCATAAGATGGCGGCTATACATGACTCCTTAAGGGTGCTTACGCAAGATGGCTGCTATACACAGGTTCTTATGAGACGCCCTTGGGATGCTTGCGCAAGATGGCAGTTATACATGGCTCCTTATGAGATACCCTAGGGATGCTTGCGCAAGATAGCGGCTGATCTTATGGGACGGCTTAAGGGTCCTTGGACAAGATGGCTTGAGACGCCCTAAGGATGCTTGCGCAAGATGGCGGACACAAGATGGCAGCTATACATAACTCCTTATGAGACGCTTTAAGGGTGCTTGCGCAAGATAGTTGCTACTCTTAGCTTAGAGGCTAACGTGTCATGCTAGTTCGATTCATTAAATTTGGGGCTTAAATGCAAAATGTTAAATATATCGAAAACGGTGCACCGTAGAGCAAAACGGACAAAATTTTTCTGCCTAATACCTCGGTTCGCAGTATGAGGAACAAGAAAAACATAGTCTAATGATGATATCAACGGTTCGGTTCCTACTTAGGCCCTTTGGCATTCACTCTGTTTTAGCTTGTATTGAAGCGAGTCTTCGTAACATGATCAGGTTTAGCTATGGTAGAGAGTATAACGTGCCGTGCAGGTTCGATTCATTAAATTTGGGGCTTAAATGCAAAATGTTAAATATCTCGAAAACGATGCATCGTAGAGCAAAACGGACAAAATTTTTCCGCCTAATACGTAGGTTCGTAGTATCAGGAACAAGAAAAAACATAGTCTAATGATGAGATCAACGGTTCGATTCCTACTTAAGCCCTTTGGCATTCGCAGCTATCTATTTCCACAAGATGGTGGCTGCTCTTATGAGAAACAAGATGCCTTGAGACGTCCTAGGGATGCTTACGCAAGATGGCAGACACAAAATGGTGACTATACATAGCTCCTTATGAGACGGCCTAGGGGTGCTCGCACAAGATGGCGGCTACTCTTATGAAGAAAGCTAGCTTAGAGGCTACTGCGCAAGATAACAGCTGCTGTTATGCATGTGGTGGAGGGCAATTTGAAATTCTATGTGCTTAATCAACAGAGCACCCTGCTGCCCTCTTTAGCTGAAATGTGGTGGTGGATAATTTGAAAAATTCTTTTGACAGCTATCATCTTTAAAAACAATGGCGACTATACATAGGCTGTTAAGGCCTCCTCCTCCTCCTCCTCCTCCTCCTCCTCCTCCTCCTCCTCCTCCCCCTCCTCCTCCCCCTTCTCTACCTCCTCCTCCGCCTCTTATGTCAAGGCATAGCTTTATATCGAACAAGTTTAAACCTGCATCGCGAAGGCAAGCGTGTGCAGCGATAACATTATTGTGCATGTTTAGACTTTCGAAACATAAGAAGAGTAGAATCAAACGCTGTACTCGATACGACATGTGATCAGAACATTGATTGATGCGTTCAGAAAACAAAATAAGTGATCAAGACTAGAATCGAACGATGTACTCAATACATCATGTGTTTAGAATATGTCAGGGGATACGCTTGTTCTAAGAAGATCAGATTGAAACATACCAAGACTAGAATAGAACACTGTAATCGATGTTGTTAACTTCAACATGTGATCAGAACATTGATTGATGTGTTCAGAACACAAAATAAGTGATCATGACTAGAATCGAACACTGTACTCGATACAACATGTGATCAGAACATTGATCGACGTGTTCAGAACACGAAATAAGTGATCAAGACTAGAATCGAACACTGTACTCAATACAACATGTGTTTAGAACATGTTAGGGGGTACCCTTGTTATAAGAAGATCAGAATGAAACATAACAAGACTAGAATCGAACACTGTAATCGATGTTGTTAACCTCAACATATGATCAGAACATTGTTTGATGTGTTCAGAGCAAAAGTACAATTTTGATGATTTGCTTAGTGTAAAATCAAAAACTATGGAAACACACTGTGCACATATCGCGTAGCTAACTCGCTCAGTAAGCAATATCGCAAAACTACAACTTCAATGATTTGCATAGTGTAAAAATCAAAAACACACTGTACCCATACTGCGCAGCTAACTCGCTCGGTAAACGATATAGCCAAAGTATAACTTCAAATTATTTACCTTCCATCATTCGTCTTGTGTGTAAAAATCAGTCGAACAAGTTATCGCATAAACATGGCTGAAAAAAAATCGTGATAGGGTATGGAACCCAGGGGTTACATCTTATCAGAAGGGCAAAAAGGATGAAAGGACTCTTCCTCCTCCTTACCGCACATTCCTTGAAGGGCTAATTGGCTGAAGGGCTAATGGGCAAAAGGGCTAAAGGGCTAAAGGGCTAATGGGCTAAAGGGCTAATGGGCTAAAGGGCTAAAGGAGCAACAACCTCGTCGATCGCTATCAACAAGAACGCTTGTACTTTGTTAAGTGTAGAAAATTAATCTTTATTTGTAAATGGATTCATGTTCAGAACAAGGAATGGAAAATCCCCGAGGTGCGATGAGTTACGTTTTTCGAGCTAGTGTTTGGAACACTGAACTTTTCAAGATGATAGCAGAGAGTTTAGCAATGTTCTCTTGTTGGATTTTAAATTCCGCGCTACAACATGCATAAGGTGGTAGCCTTGAGGTTTACCGCCGTAAAGATGGCAAGAGTGAGGTTAACAATGTTCGGTTGTTGGATTTTAAATTCCGCGCTACAACATGCATAACTTGGCAGCCTTGAGGTTTACCGCCGTAAAGATGGCAAGAGTGAGGTTAACAATGTTCTGTTGTTGGATTTTAAATTCCGCGCTATAACATGTATAAGGTGGCAGCCTTGAGGTTTACCGCCGTAAAGATGGCAGAAGTGAGGTTAGCGACGCTCTATTGTCCTTCAAAGTGAGGTTAGGGTTCGTCAAGAAGACAGCTGTCAAAAAAGCACGTGGCTATGTTTACCAAACAAGAGCACGTGGTTGTGACGTCACGGTCACGTAATCAATCCTTAGCTCGACGTCGTTAAGAGCAGTATTAGGGTTAGCTATGCTTAAAAGTCTTGGGAACAGAGCAGCAGTATGAATTGCTATGTTTCAAAGCGTGTACACATGACCTATCGATTTTACATGCATCGACCATCGAACTAAACTTCATCCGCTAGATCGTGCTGCTATCTTAGCATAACCTATACCCATAAAATTAAAGTACAATGAATAGCCATGTTTCAAAGCGTGTACACATCACCTATCGATTTTGCACACATCGACTCTCGTACTAAACTTCTTCCGCTAGATTGTGCTGCTATCTTAGCATAACCTATACGCGTGACCTTAAGGTACAAAGAATAGCCATGTTTCAAAGCGTGTACACATTACCTATCGACTTTGCATGCAACAAATATCGTACTAAACTTCTTCCGCTAGGTTGTGCTGCTATCTTAGCATAACTTATACACATGAACTTAAAGTACAAAGAATAGCCATGTTTCAAAGCGTGTACACATTACTTATTGATTTTGCATGCATCAAATATCGTACTAAATTTCTTCCGCTAGATTGTGCTGCTATCTTAGCATAACCTATACCCATGAACTTAAAGTACAATGAATAGTCATGTTTCAAAGCGTGTACACATCAACTGTCGAATTTGCATGTATCGACTCTCGTACTAAACTTCTGCAGGTAGATTGTGCTGCTATCTCAGCATAACTAAGACGCATAAACTTAAAGAACAAAGAAGAGCTATGTCTCAAAACGTGTACACATTACCTATCGATTTTGCAAGCATCGACTCTCGTACTAAACTTCTTCCGCTAGATTGTGCTGCTATCTTAGCGTAACCTATACGCATGACCTTAAGGTACAAAGAATAGCCATGTTTCAAAGCGTGTACACATTACCTATCGACTTTGCATGCAACAAATATCGTATAAACTTCTTCCGCTAGGTTGTGCTGCTATCTTAGCATAACTTATACACATGAACTTAAAGTACAAAGAATAGCCATGTTTCAAAGCGTGTACACATTACTTATTGATTTTGCATTCATCGAATCTCGTACTAAATTTCTTTCGCTAGATTGTGCTGCTATCTTAGCATAACCTATACCCATGAACTTAAAGTACAATGAATAGTCATGTTTCAAAGCGTGTACGCATCAACTATCGATTTTACATGCATCGACTATCGCAAGCATAACTAAGACGCATGAACTTAAAGTACAAAGAATAGCCTTGTTTCAAAGCGTGTACACATTACCTATCGATAATGTATGTATCGAATATCGTACTAAACTTCGTCCGCTAGATTATGCTGCTATCTTAGCATAACCTATACGCATGACTTTAAGGTACAAAGAATAGCCATGTTTCAAAGCGTGTACACATTACCTATCGACTTTGCATGTATCGACTCTCGTACAAAACTTCTTCCGCTAGGTTGTGCTGCTATCTTAGCATAACTCATACACATGAACTTAAAGTACAAAGAATAGCTATGTTTCAAAGTGTGTACACATCACCTATCGATTTTGCATGCATCGAATCTCGCACTAAACTTCTTCCGCTAGATTGTGCTGGTATCTTGGCATAACTTATACCCATGAACTTAAAGTACAAAGAATAGCCATGCTTCAAAGCGTGTACACGTCACCTATCGATTTTACATGTCTCGTACTAAACTTCTTGCGCTAGATTGTGCTGCTATCTTACCATAACCTGTACGCATGAACTTAAAGTACAAAGAATAGCCTTGTTTCAAAGCGTTTACACATTACCTAATGATTTTGCACGAAACGACTATCATACTAAACTTCTTCCAATAGATTGTGCTAAAATCATGTAAGTGTGCTGCTATCTTAGCATAACCTATCGATTTTACATGCATCGACTATCGTACTAGACTTCTTCCGCTAGAGCATGTAGCAATCGCTTTTGTGTATCCCAAACCCATGTGCACGAACTTAAAGCATAAAGATGAGCTATGTTCTAAAGCGTGTACACATCACCTATCGATAATGTATGTATCGAATATCGTACTAAACTTCTCCTGCTAGAGCGTACGAGTATCGCTTGTGCGTGCACGAACTTAAAGCATAAAGAATAGCAATGTATAAAAATCTTGTAAACAAAGCTGCAGCATTACGTATAGTCAAGATTAAATGCGTGCACACATCATGTATCCATGATGCACACAGTACTAAACTTATTCCATTAGAATGTACAAAGTTCGCATGTGTTTGTACTGCTATCTTAGCATAGCCCATGTGCATGAACTTAAAGCATAATGAATAGTTATGTGTAAAAAATCTTGTGAACATAGCAGAATGTTAACTACGTAGGTGTAGACATTGAACTTTACATGCTGAGGCAACATACTACGTGACCGTGACGTCACGACCACGTGCTCTTGTTTGGTAAACATAGCCACGTGCTTTTTTGACAGCTGTCTTCTTGACGAACCCTAACCTCACTTTGAAGGACAATAGGGCGTCGCTAACCTCACTCTTGCCATCTTTACGGCGGTAAACCTCAAGGCTGCCACCTTATGCATGTTGTAGCGCGGAATTTAAAATCCAACAACCGAACATTGTTAACCTCACTCTTGCCATCTTTACGGCGGTAAACCTCAAGGCTACCACCTTATGCATGTTGTAGCGCGGAATTTAAAATCCAACAAGAGAACATTGCTAAACTCTCTGCTATCATCTTGAAAAGTTCAGTGTTCCAAACACTAGCTCGAAAAACGTAACTCATCGCACCTCGGGGATTTTCCATTCCTTGTTCTGAACATGAATCCATTTACAAATAAAGATTAATTTTCTACACTTAACAAAGTACAAGCGTTCTTGTTGATAGCGATCGACGAGGTTGTTGCTCCTTTAGCCCTTTAGCCCATTAGCCCTTTAGCCCATTAGCCCTTTAGCCCTTTAGCCCTTTTGCCCATTAGCCCTTCAGCCAATTAGCCCTTCAAGGAATGTGCGGTAAGGAGGAGGAAGAGTCCTTTCATCCTTTTTGCCCTTCTGATAAGATGTAACCCCTGGGTTCCATACCCTATCACGATTTTTTTTCAGCCATGTTTATGCGATAACTTGTTCGACTGATTTTTACACACAAGACGAATGATGGAAGGTAAATAATTTGAAGTTATACTTTGGCTATATCGTTTACCGAGCGAGTTAGCTGCGCAGTATGGGTACAGTGTGTTTTTGATTTTTACACTATGCAAATCATTGAAGTTGTAGTTTTGCGATATTGCTTACTGAGCGAGTTAGCTACGCGATATGTGCACAGTGTGTTTCCATAGTTTTTGATTTTACACTAAGCAAATCATCAAAATTGTACTTTTGCTCTGAACACATCAAACAATGTTCTGATCATATGTTGAGGTTAACAACATCGATTACAGTGTTCGATTCTAGTCTTGTTATGTTTCATTCTGATCTTCTTATAACAAGGGTACCCCCTAACATGTTCTAAACACATGTTGTATTGAGTACAGTGTTCGATTCTAGTCTTGATCACTTATTTCGTGTTCTGAACACGTCGATCAATGTTCTGATCACATGTTGTATCGAGTACAGTGTTCGATTCTAGTCATGATCACTTATTTTGTGTTCTGAACACATCAATCAATGTTCTGATCACATGTTGAAGTTAACAACATCGATTACAGTGTTCTATTCTAGTCTTGGTATGTTTCAATCTGATCTTCTTAGAACAAGCGTATCCCCTGACATATTCTAAACACATGATGTATTGAGTACATCGTTCGATTCTAGTCTTGATCACTTATTTTGTTTTCTGAACGCATCAATCAATGTTCTGATCACATGTCGTATCGAGTACAGCGTTTGATTCTACTCTTCTTATGTTTCGAAAGTCTAAACATGCACAATAATGTTATCGCTGCACACGCTTGCCTTCGCGATGCAGGTTTAAACTTGTTCGATATAAAGCTATGCCTTGACATAAGAGGCGGAGGAGGAGGTAGAGAAGGGGGAGGAGGAGGGGGAGGAGGAGGAGGAGGAGGAGGAGGAGGAGGAGGAGGAGGAGGAGGCCTTAACAGCCTATGTATAGTCGCCATTGTTTTTAAAGATGATAGCTGTCAAAAGAATTTTTCAAATTATCCACCACCACATTTCAGCTAAAGAGGGCAGCAGGGTGCTCTGTTGATTAAGCACATAGAATTTCAAATTGCCCTCCACCACATGCATAACAGCAGCTGTTATCTTGCGCAGTAGCCTCTAAGCTAGCTTTCTTCATAAGAGTAGCCGCCATCTTGTGCGAGCACCCCTAGGCCGTCTCATAAGGAGCTATGTATAGTCACCATTTTGTGTCTGCCATCTTGCGTAAGCATCCCTAGGACGTTTCAAGGCATCTTGTTTCTCATAAGAGCAGCCACCATCTTGTGGAAATAGATAGCTGCGAATGCCAAAGGGCTTAAGTAGGAATCGAACCGTTGATCTCATCATTAGACTATGTTTTTTCTTGTTCCTGATACTACGAACCTACGTATTAGGCGGAAAAATTTTGTCCGTTTTGCTCTACGATGCATCGTTTTCGAGATATTTAACATTTTGCATTTAAGCCCCAAATTTAATGAATCGAACCTGCACGGCACGTTATACTCTCTACCATAGCTAAACCTGATCATGTTACGAAGACTCGCTTCAATACAAGCTAAAACAGAGTGAATGCCAAAGGGCCTAAGTAGGAACCGAACCGTTGATATCATCATTAGACTATGTTTTTCTTGTTCCTCATACTGCGAACCGAGGTATTAGGCAGAAAAATTTTGTCCGTTTTGCTCTACGGTGCACCGTTTTCGATATATTTAACATTTTGCATTTAAACCCCAAATTTAATGAATCGAACTAGCATGACACGTTAGCCTCTAAGCTAAGAGTAGCAACTATCTTGCGCAAGCACCCTTAAAGCGTCTCATAAGGAGTTATGTATAGCTGCCATCTTGTGTCCGCCATCTTGCGCAAGCATCCTTAGGGCGTCTCAAGCCATCTTGTCCAAGGACCCTTAAGCCGTCCCATAAGATCAGCCGCTATCTTGCGCAAGCATCCCTAGGGTATCTCATAAGGAGCCATGTATAACTGCCATCTTGCGCAAGCATCCCAAGGGCGTCTCATAAGAACCTGTGTATAGCAGCCATCTTGCGTAAGCACCCTTAAGGAGTCATGTATAGCCGCCATCTTATGCAATTAGCGTCGAGAGAGGGCTGCTGTAGAATTTTTCTTTTTAAATTATCCGCCACCACATTTCAAAGGTATCTAGCTAAAGATGGCAGCACTGCGGATGACAGGTGACGAATTTACATCTACTACGATAAAGAGGGCAGCACGGTGCTCTCTGTATTAAAGATGGTGGATGACAGCTGTCAAAAAAGCACATGGCTATGTTTACCAAACAAGAGCACGTGGAATTTGCCGCCATCACATTTCAAACTAAAGAGGGCAGCACTATGCTCTGTTGATTAAAGATGGCGGATGGTAGCTGTCGAAAAAGCACGTGAGTTTGTTTCCAAACAAGAGCACGTGGAATTTTTCAATTTGCCGCCACCACATTTCAAAGGTATCTAGCTAAAGATGGCAGCACGGTGCTCTCTTGATTAAAGATGGCGGATGATAGCTAACAGAACTTTTCAAACTGTCCGCTACTACGTGCTTAAGGTAGTAGCCATAAAGAGGGCAGCACGGTGTTCTGTGGATTAAAGATGGCGGATGACAGGTGATGAAATTGCCCGCATGATAGTAGCACAGTGCTCTGTTGATTAAAGATGGCGGATGACAGCTGCACGTGGCTTTGTTTCCAAACAAGAGCACGTGGAATTTACCACCACCACATTTCAAACTAAAGAGGGCAGCACTGTGCTCTATAGATTAAAGATGGCAGATGACAGCTGTCAAAAAAGCACGTGAGTTTGTTTTCAAACAAGAGCATGTGGAATTTTTCAATTTGCCGCCACCACATAGAGGGCAGCACTGTTCTCTCTGGATTAAAGATGGCTGCTTGTCGAAAAGCATTTTTCAAATTATCCGCCACCACATTTCAAAGGTAAGTAGCTAAAGAGGGCAGCACTGTACTCTATAGATTAAAGATGGCGGATGACAGCTATCAAAAAAGCACGTAGCTGTCAAAAAGCACGTGGATTTGTTTATCTCGAGCTAGTGAGGTTAAGTTGGTAGCACTAAGGTTTAGGCCCGTCAAGATGGCAGCACTGCCGTTGACAGGTGACGAAAGAGGGCAGCACGGTGCTCTGTAGTTTAAAGATGGCGGATGACAGCTGTCAAAAAAGCACGTGGCTGTCAAAAAGCACGTGGCTTTGTTTATCTCGCGCTAGTTAGGTTAAGTTGGTACTACTGAGGTTTAGGCCCGTCAAGATGGTAGTACTGAGGTTAGCGATGCGTTGTTGTCTGTCAAAAAGCACGTGGCTTTGTTTACAAATCTGTCAAAAAGCACGTGGCTGTCAAAAAACACGTGGCTTTGTTTACCTCATGCTAGTTAGGTTAAGTTGGCACTACTGAGGTTTAGGCCCGTCAAGATGGTAGTACTGAGGTTTGCGATGCGTTGTTGTTGATGAGAGCTGTCAAAAAGCACGTGGCTTTGTTTACAAATCTGTCAAAAAGCACGTGGCTGTCAAAAAGCACGTGGCTTTGTTTACCTCGCGCTAGTTAGGTTAAGTTGGCACTACTGAGGTTTAGGCCCGTCAAGATGGCAGTACTGAGGTTAGCGATGCGTTGTTGTCGATGACAGCTGTCAAAAAGCACGTGGCTTTGTTTACAAATTCAAATTTCCCGCGGGAGGTGGAGGAGACCTCTGGGAGGCCTCTGGCTGAGGTGGAGGTGGAGGAGGCATCTGGGAGGCCTCTGGCTGAGGTGGAGGTGGAGGTGGCCACTGGGAGGCCTCTGGCTGAGGTGGAGGTGGAGGTGGCCTCTGGGAGCCCGAGGTGGAGGTGGCGCCCGAACCCGCTTATTATACTACTGAGGACGTTGAACACAATTATTATTCGATTATACGAAAACTGTTATGCCATGAGGTTTTCGGCAAGTAAGCATTCTCGAAAGATTTGTTATAACGGAGAGTAGAGCTGCCGAGATGGTTCCACTTGATTTAGTCTCTTCAAAGTAAGTCTAATATCCTACGGAATTTGCACGGAGAAACGTATAACATAAAATGTA
Organism: Anabrus simplex; assembly: GCF_040414725.1. Lineage (NCBI taxonomy): Eukaryota > Metazoa > Arthropoda > Insecta > Orthoptera > Tettigoniidae > Anabrus > Anabrus simplex. The sequence continues at coordinate 398,835,080 of NC_090265.1, read as the reverse complement.
CCTACATATCTATCTTCTTGATGACCCATCTCATAATTTAATTCCTGCCCCTAAACTATATTCATAATATTCATGAAAGCTTCTGAAAGTGAACTGCGAATGAATGAGGTCGGATTCACCTGTAGGGTTGCATACTATGTTAGCTGCGGTTCATGAATAATTTATTAGATATTTATAACAATTTAACCTGTCATTAGAGGTAAGCAAGTGCTTTGCTTTAACTAACGTTCGGAAATACGTTCGTATCTCTACATCGAGCCAGGTCATGAACGAGCCGTGTTTCATTGTAATTCCATAATACAAGAAGGTAATTCAAGGAAGAAGCAAAAACTAGTCCGATCTAAAAAATGGACAACTTCACGAGTGAGTTGTAACACACGTATCGCAACTACGTAAAATTACTCCTTCATTAGACAAACAAAAGAAGAAAAATACGCCGAAGAAGATGTGGAAATCTTGTAGGCCTTTCTATAATAAAAGTACACGTGGCATTGCAGTCCTGTCTAGGACAAGAACCTCCTGGTCAAGGCTGACAGCCTTGGTCAGTACTAGGTGTCAAGCAGTCAACATAGCGAATCTCATATTCATTTATGTCAGTTTTTGATTGAGTTGACTATGTTGCACAGATCATGTCACTGTGAGCTTGTGTTTGGAATGTGGCGTGTTCGAAACCCGCCGGTGGCAACCCGAAAGGTGGTTTAATGCGGCTTCTAATTTTTATGGCAGGAATATGTTGGGCCTGTACCTTAATTAAGACCACAGCAATTACTTCGCGCATTCTAGCTCTTTCCTATTCCAGTGCAGCGTTAAACTCTTAGAAGAAACGAAATCATTACCTGGATTGCTACCTTCATTGTAATTCCATAATACAAGAAGACAATTCGAGGAATAAGAAAAATATCAAATTTCTCCAACATGAGGCTCAATACACACATTTTGGCACCCTCATAATCGTTTTCCCTTCCTTTCTTCCTGTCCGACTCATTGGCTGAACGGTCAGCGTACTGGCCTTCGGTTCAGAGGGTCCCGGGTCCGATTCCCGGCCGGGTCGGTTAATTGGTTAATTCCTACGGCACGAGGGCTGGGTGTATGTGTTGTCTTCATCATCATTTCATTCTCATCACGACGTGCAGGTCGCCTACGGGAGTCAAATAGAAAGACCTGCATCCGGCGAGCCGAACCCGTCCTGGGATATCCCGGCACTAAAAGCCATACAACATTTCATTTCCTTCCTTCCTTCCTTCCTTCATTCATTCATTCATTCATTCTAACGGCTGCATCTTGTTACAACCACTCCTTCTCTGTGTTCTGGCTCCATAGCTAATTAGTTAATTTGCTGGTCTTTGGCCCAAGGGGTCCCGGGTTAGATTCTCTGCCAATTTTAGAATTTGACCTTCACTAGTTAAATTTTCTGGCTCGGGGTCTGGGTGTGTGTATCGTCTTCGTATTAGAATTCATTCTAAGTACAACCCCATCCGGATAGACCCGCAGGTTCGCACTGTTGAAAATTCTTTTCAAAATCAGTAAAAGCAAGATAGAACTACCTGCTATTACCTAAAAATACGAAGTATAACAAACATTTAACTCAAACAAGGAAGTACTTGAAACTGGAACGAAGAGCTGAAAACTACATAACCTAGCCTATATCTTCTACAAGGGCTAAGAATCGAAGTCCTGACTGACAATAGTATGTAATACCAGTCACTAGACTATCAAGTATACGCATAGTCTACCAATAAAATTAAGAGTAATTATTTCAAACATATTTCGAAACCAACAAATTACTAAATCGAATGTAATGAAATATTATTTTCACCTTCCGTAAAATCTAGTAAATAAGTTCACAAGATTATTTTGACTTTAATTACCGATTAATTCTGAATTGATTCAATTACTACTAGTCGATTTTGAACTTAGAGTTTAAATCGGTGAGAAAATACTGTATGTTGAAAAAATTCGCGATATGTTAACTATATTTGACACATTTGACTAGTTCCTGGAGAGTGACTTCTTGAACATTCTTACGTATGTAGCCTGCTACTGCGATTAAGGGAAAACACTCTTAAGCACATTTCTATACAATGGATGCTGATCAGGCTTATTAGTCCCAATGAGCAAGAAAGGAATATAATAGGAAAAACTGAGGATAATAATCCTCATTCTCCTTCCTCTTCTTCTTCTTCTTCGCGGGTGCGAACTGTGTTGTTCCTGAGTGGAGGTGATTATTGTTTTAAGAGGAAGTACAACTAGACAACCATCCCTTATGTGGAGTGATGTGGGGCCTAATCACTTTTGCCCGTTTCTGTGGTGGTTTGTAGTACTGTTGTGGTGTGTCATCTGAATAGGAAGATAAAGTGTTGGAAAAAACACAAACACCCAGTCCCCGGGCCAAAAGAGTTAATCAGACGCGATTAAAATCCCCGACCCACCCGGGAATCGAACCCGGGGCCCTCTGAACCGAAGGCTGACCAATCGGCCAAGGAGAGGGATATAATAATACTCTAATAGTTTTCAACTTGTAATGCGACGATAGTTACAACAGTCACTAGAATGTACAGTACGATCTACATAGCGAAATCATAATTCAGTCCATAAGAGACTAGACTCAGTCGTACTTCAGCAAATTTGTCTGTTACGTCATCAATCTTCAAATAATACCACCAAGGTGTAGTTATAGAGAAACTGCAAAAATGAGTTTTAGGCCTAAGTTACTAGGAGTGAGGTAGTTTGCCGTTGCTTTCTACACTGAACCAGAAAGTGATGTTGAAGCATAAATTAGCCTATGATGCAGAGAATCCAGACGCACTAGTCGTGTTCTGAATGTCATTATTCAGCACTACCCATACCTTAACAGCTTCCAAATTTCGACACTCATAAATTAAACCGAGACTTCAGAAGAAAATATATTTTGTTCTCGCCTGTGCCAAAACATGGATGCAACAACACATTGATATATCTGAAAGGAAAGATACAGGATGTCGTTAAACAAGACATTTTCTTAGCCCACAGAAGTGTTACGAAAGCGAAAGGTAGAAGGATCTCTACATGGAACGCTTTTAGAACCTTGTTTCGCCGAGCTGAGTGACCCAGAGGGCTTTCTGAGCCCAAGTCGTCAGGTTCAATACTGGCATGTGAAGGGACGTCAGTGGGAAGAAATTCTGGCCCCTCGGTGTCTCCGAAAACCATAGAAATAATTAGTGGGACCTAAGACCATTATTTATTTATTTATTTATTTATTTATTTATTTATTTATTTATTTATTTATTTATTTATTTATTTATTTATTTATTTATTTGCAAATTGGCCACTGAGGATCACGTTACAATTTCATTTTTTCTTTGAAGTTTCGTCGAGACGCATCATGGTTTATTCAAGAACTGGAAAAAATCCTAAGAAAAGCAGCTCGTGTGGGTGATTTCCGACAAAAGAGTAGCGTTACCAAGATGTTGCAAAGTTTGGGCTGGGAGACTTGGGAGAAAGGAGACGAGCTGCTCGATTAAGTGGTATGTTCCGAGCTGTCAGTGGAGAGATGGCGTGGAAGGACATTAGTAGACGAATAAGATTGAGTGGTGTCTTTAAAAGTAGGAAAGATCACAATATGAAGATAAAGTCGGAATTCAAGAGGACAAATTGGGGCAAATATTCGTTTATAGGAATGGGAGTTAGGGATTGGAATACCTTACCAAGGGAAATGTTCAATAACTTTCCAACTTCTTTGCGATCATTTAAGAAAAGGCTAGGAAAACAACAGATAGGGAATCTGCCACCTGGGTGACTGCCGTAAATGCAGATCAGTAGTGATTGATTGATTCCTCCTTTCCCGTACACCTTCATGTGGGCGCGATGCTGTTTCTTCTGTTCATCCGTCCAGGCTCTTCTCGTCTTCGCAGTTCATTCGACTTGAAACCCTTCCAAATTTTTAATCATGGTCTGAAATATTTTCCTGTCTAACATCTGAATTTCCTAGATGTTGGACTTCCTAGATATTTACGAACCTCCTTAATCCATGCCGTCGTTCTCTTCTTGTTCCACAGGTAGTCGAATAACTTTTTTGGTTAGTCTGGGTTTGTCCATTCTGTAGGCCAAATGTCCCAAAAATAATTTCTCTTTATTCCTGGTCTCCGAAATTCTCTCCGCATATTTATAGACTCCATTGTTGTTCCGAAGTTTCCAGCCGGTTTCAGTCTGGATTGGGCCCAAGATATTCCGTATTATTCTTATTTCTAGGATCTCCAACTTCTCCAACTTGTAATTCATCCAGGGGCATTCGCTGGCATACAGATATTCTGTTTTTACTACAGTGTTGTAATGCCTTATGTTGGCATTCCATGAGATGTATTTCCTCTTGTAGATGGTTTTAGTTAATCTATTATTATTGTACCGGGAGGTACGCCTCAACGCCGCGCATTCAAAACTAGAGCCTAAATGAACTCCTCTATTGGTGAAACAGTGAAACTGAAACTACACCAACTTAGAACTTTACTCAGAAGATGTCACCACAGAAATATGATGTAATTTTGTTATTGTGCAGTTGCCTAAACTGAGTGAATTTATCCATGTTTTGTTTGCCATTCATCAAGAAGTTTGGACATTCTTCCACAGATGACACTACTAAAAACTATGATCGTGCACCCTGGTGCGAGGTGTAAGAAGTTATAATTTAAAGAAGTTTTGTAATAAAAATATTTCCTTTTACTTTCCGCCAGTTTTGAATCCAGCCAATCCCTAATTTCTGTCTTTAATTTTCAACCTATCACAGGCTTCTTGTTCGATTCTAAGTGTAACTTTGAAATTCTACCAATAAAATTGAGAGTGTGTGGCTGGTTTAGTCTTGAATGATCTCGAGCCTTCCCTGAGGGGTTATAAACTGCGACTTTTCACGTTTCTTTGGCCAATTGATCGTCATCTTACTTAGTGTGTGTGTGTCAAAGCAGGAGGCGGGCGGCCTCTTTCATCGGTCAACAGAACATCTACAAGGTAATGGCCACATAACTTCTTTCTTTCTTGCTTCCTCCGCAGTTTAATCCGAGGGAAAGGTCCGACTCTTTTGTAATAAACTTTTCTAAAATGTAAATCTTCTTCGGCTAATGAAAAAATTTCATAAAGCTTTGACTTTAAATCGGGGATAGGGAGTGATGTACCCTCTCGAGTTCCCCATCATCTTGGTTTGAGGTGTCTACGTTGTAACTGTTTTTCCTTCCGTAATGTATTAAAGTTATTTCCATCCGTGCCACCTCAAGTAGTTTGGGAATAGCCCCTGCTTCATCGGCCGAGAGCCCTATAGGTTTTAATGTTTCATTATCTGGGAGTGCAGTGTACGCCTCCACTCAGTTTGTGGTCGCGCCGTTTATATAACCTGTTCTTTTTCGTCAAGGCCCTGTAGGTTAGGTACTAGATACCCCTATATAACATTATCTTTCAATTTGTAAGTTGTGCCTTGATGGGCGAGTGATTGTAATTTTCTGATATTGCCTTGAATAGGCTAGAAGATACTGAGAGCCTGTTTGCTCTTTTTCAAAGTTTTTATAAGATCAAAGAGTGCCTCTGGAAGGCTAGATATTGTAATTGAGGGAGCATGTGCTCTTTATTCAAGGGGATTTCTGCCCTTAGATAAATGATTCCTTTGTGTGAATTAAAGTTTTGGTAAACTGAATCAGGTATCGCTGACATTGTAAAATAGGGGCTTGAAGCCCAAAATTGTTAATGTTCTGAATCTTGGATTTTTCCCAATCTTGTTTAATGATTGCTACTTGTACCTGTAATATTGTCATAAAAAATTCTTAAGTTTGAAGTCCTGAAAATATAACCTTCAGTTTAAGTTTTTTTTAAATTTTGATATTGTAGTTAGACCCATTCAAGCCCGCACCTTCTTTCACCTCTTCCTGTTCCACGGGTAACCCCGTAACAATTATTATTATTATTATTATTATTATTATTATTATTATTATTATTATTATTATTATTATTATTATTATTATTATTATAACTACTTTGATTCCCTTCGTTTCCCAGCATTTTGTTTGTATATCCTATGTGTAAGCAAGGTCAGAATTGTCGGGAATTATTTGACCCATCTATGTTATATGTTGGATATTCAGCCCAAAGGCTTGTTTGATCCTCTGCAGCTCCACCAATAGCTGTCATAAATAGGCGTCACTGAAGAGGCATACGAGGGAAATGAGAAGTGAGGTAGTTTCCCGTTGCTTTCCTCACCGAGCTAGCTGTTACTATTACATATCAGTCTGCCAAGCCCACTTAAATGCATGCACCAACTGACCCTATGAGCGATATTTTCACAGCATTCATAACAGTGACTGGTTGCATAAGCAATTGTCACCCTAGAGATATTCAAGACTCTCATTCTATTATCGTTACATCTATTTGTAGCTGGTGCCCACCAACTTATTGTATGTACAAATAATCACGTAAGTACATAGTCCGACGGTTGAATATTGTATTTCATGAATATTTAATATTGTTTCATTTTAATTCAGTTTTATATTTTTAAATAAGTGAGTAGTAGTCACAAGGATGACGTCACACTTTTGCTGTTTCGATGTGGAGACATGCGTCTTGTTTTCGAAATGGCTTGGTAGCATGTTATTGTTATTTCAACATTAATAAAGGTGTTCGTTGGTGTATTACGAAAAAGCATTAGTAGAAGTGTTTGCAGTAGTACACTACTATAATATTTAAGGTGTTTTATTGTTTTTTTTACAAGTTGCCTTACTTCGCGCCGATACAGGTAGGTCTTATGGCGACAATGGGACAGGAAAGAGCTAGGAGTTGGAAGGAAGCGGCCATGGCCTTAATTAAGGTACAGCCCCAATATTTGCCTGGTGTGAAAATGGAAAACCACGGAAAACCGTAATCAGGGCTGCCGACAGTGGGGGTCTAGCCCACTTTCTCCCGAATACTGGATACTGGAACATTGAAGTTCGAGGAGCCTGATGTTAAATAAGCAATGCTAGGTTAAGTACTAGGTTAGGCTATCTGAACCCCTTGAAATATTATGAATTGGCCAACGTGCTTTAAAATTTACTATTTAATTACAGTTATTCTTATAGTGTGTTAGTATACTGTTAGGCTCCTCTTTACAGTATGGGACGAACGTGAAGTGTGCCTGGTTTTACGTTTAATTAGGCCTACCTTTAAAATAAGAAAGGAGTTATCTCAATATTTGTGTCTCCTTCTGGTAGGAAGAAGGGAGATAGATTCATTTCGTATACGCCAAGATGATTTTGAACCCTGTAAATATGCCTGTGTCTGTATTAGACATTTTTTGAAAATCATATAATTCGGGTAGGCCTGCAAAAAGACCAGAACGGTTCCATTTTAAGTCTGCCCAGGGTTAAACCAATCCTGTGGCAACAGTTGTTCTTGGGAATTGGTATTTAGAATTCTTCTTTACGCGTGTATTAACGGATACTCCGAAGTGCCTGAATTTTGTCCCGCTAGAGTTCTTTTACCGGCCAAATCTCATCACGCAGCTGACGTATTTGAACTCCTTCAAATACCACCATACTGAGTCAGGATTGAACCTGGCAACTTCGGACAAATACAAAATATAGGCTATGGACCCAAAGTATATTTCATATTGTCAAATGTATGAAGGCTACTTATCTGTACTGTACAATGATGGTCACTAGGCGATTTGTTGTCACTCAAAGTAATGTCATCATTTTACGCTTCTTTAAACACATGGTGGTGGTAATTATTGTTTAATAACTGGTACAAAAAATAGGCCTTTTTTCCCAAACTATGACAGGCCTTGGACACAACAGTCATTAAACACACAATCTCTTTCTCTTATTTGTCACAGAAATTGCCAGGTTATTAACATTTCCTTTTCAAAATATTTTAAAACATATTCCTGTGATTTACACTCTTTAAAATCACTTCTTTGATTCAGATATCAAGGCCTGAATTAACGTTTAGCCCTGCACAACAATTTGGAAATAGTATGATGGACACTAGGTGAAATGTTGTCTCTCAAATGTCACAAATTTTACACGTTAACTTATAGGCCTATGAGCACATGGAGTTGTTAATTATTTTCAAATAATTGTTACCATAACTATTTCCCAAAATATAACACAACACTCATCAACTGTAGGGTAAACACACACATACACTTGTTACAGAAATAACCATATTCTTCAAATTTCATTTTTAGAAGATTAAAAAACATCCCTATGACAAAATAACAAACCCACATTCCTATATTAATCTAAGGCTTTTAGTACATGAGGTGTTAAATTCATTCATTCCTCTGCCCATAAAGTGTATGTAGGATATAAATAATGTCCTCATTTTCAAAAAAAAAAATGAAAACGTTAACATGAATGTTGCCGGGATGAGTGGCTCAGACGGTTGAGGCGCTGGCCTTCTGACCCCAACTTGGCAGGTTTGATCATGGTTCAGTCCAGTGGTATCTGAAGGTGCTCAATACATCAGCCTCATGTCGGTAGATTTACTGGCACGTAAAAGAACTCCTACGGTACTAAATTCCACATTTCAGTTGAGAATTGTAGTGTAGATACGGTAGGCTATATTAGATAGTATCTTTCCTGTTGTATTCGTGTGTATTTTTGTGCAAACGGCAGGTTGTGTTACTATTGCAGCAGAGTAGGATAAAGTAGTACTAATATTAATCTGTCTACGTGTTCTTGCGAATATTTAACTTTAGGCCTAACTGGAATTTTCATTTCTATTTTTGCTTAAAAATAACTACGTAGGTTTCGGAAGTTTATGACCTAAAGAAGTACAAAATATGCAAGCAAATATGCCCCAAAATCTAGCTAAATATGACCTGAAATAATAAAGAAAAGACAAGTATTTCAGTGATAGGCAGCAAATATTAGAACATTACTAACTTTGAACTTTACAAAAATTGATTAGCAATAATACAGACACACATTTAATATTTCAAATTGACAAAGCTACAGTAGGTACTTAAAACTTGTTTCATAGCCCTCAGGTTCAGTTCAAACTCTGTTTTTCTATTTTATAAAAACAAGAAAATGAATTAATTCCATGCTGTTTGATACGTATCGGTGTATTTTCCTACAGTATCTCTTTCTCGGAATCAAGTCTTCTAAACCTGCTGCCTACATATTTCGGAGAAAAAGAAAAAAAATACACCTACCTCAGTATTTTGAAATCCTGTTGTTTAAAACTCGACGCAGATTACATACACCCTGTTAAAAACGACGTCTCAATTTAAACAAAAATGCTCAAAAGATAACCAAAATATGAACAAAACAATAAAAATGGCCGAAATATGCATTTATATGAAACATCAAGTTGCTTTGAACGGAGTCAGAGACCCATCATCACAGTTGTTTTTCAGATTCTGGGTAAAATGACCTTAGGAAAGAAATATGACTTTTCCTTAACATCCGAAGCTTAGTAATAACTAATAACCTATTGTAATTAGGATACGTCTGAACGTAGTTTAAAAATTATTGTAGTGTATTATGCTAACTTATTAGAAATTAGAGCGCCTATTCCATTATTTTGAGTAGTTTTGCGAATTTCGAACTTTAATTGTAGTTTCCTTTTCTGTTTGTGCTTGGTAATAACTAGTTGTAATTATAATCTGTGCATTGTAATATCTGAACATAGTCTGAGCGAGGTTTTAAATTATTGTAGTGTATTATAGTATCTTATTAGAAAATAGTGTGTTCATTCTGTTACTGTGAAATATTTGTGTAGTGTAGTATCTGTGGTATCTGTAGTAACTCTCTTACTAGAAATCTGTTGTCGTAGTAATTTGGGTAGACTTAACTGCAGTTCAGAATTGTGTAATACTTCTGTATTATTCTCTGTTTCCAGTAATTAACAGCAATTTTCATCCTGCTAGGGTGTTCTAGGAATACAAACTCGTACAGTTAAGTAGTATTGAAGCGTAGTAGTAGCAGCCTATATTAATCAACTTATTGTCGTGTGATCTTTGTGAACTATCTTAGACAATATTTATTTCCATTCATTTTTATTTTGCACAGAGTAAGTTATCTTATTTTTCCTCTTCTTTTCATTATTCAGTAAGGAATGGCTAAGGAGTGCAAGTGTAGGGACTGTGGGTGTGGCCAGGCATTAAGGAGTATGAGGAAGGAGTTGGAGAGTTTTAGGGAGATAATTACGATTCTCTCAGAGGACAGGAAGGAAAGTAGGCCTCCCTCAGACAATGTACAGGATACAGTAGGAGTAAAAGAAGGTTGGGAAGAAAAGGGTAGAATTATAGAAGACCGGTGGTCTAATGTATTAAGGGGAAGGATATTGCAGGCTAAAGGCTCCATTCAGAATCAGAATTCAGGACAGGTGTCTGTGAAAAATCGGTACTAATCACTGCAGGTAGTACAACCGAGGTAAGATGAGGAACAGGGAACTGTTTCCGAGAAGTGTGGAAGTAGGGGAAAGGGAAAAGGTATGAAAGGGAAATGTGGAGTAGTGGATAGGAAAATACAGGGTCATGGGATGGTGAAAAGGGAGGAGGAAGTAGCTTCTTCGGCTATCAGGAAGGATAAGACTGACCAGGAGTGGAGGGGATCAAATGAGGTGGGTAGGGTTGAGGCTCTGTTCATGGGTGATTCCATCGTTAGACATGTCGGGAAAGTATGTGGAGGAAAGGGTACCAGCGTAGAGTGTTATCCAGGAATTAGGTTAAGGCAGATGTTAAGGAAAGTAGAAGAGAAGGAGGAGTGAAAGGAGAAGGTGGTAGTGTTTCACGTTGGTACTAACAACGTAAGACAAGCAGGTATAAGTACCAAAATAGTTGGGGATGTGTGGGACCTGGTAAATGCAGCGCGGGTGAAGTTTAAGGAAGCGGAAATTGTTATCAGTGGAATACTGTGTAGGAGGGATACTGACTGTAAGATGATCGGGGATTTATTAAGGACTATGGAATGGGTATGTGGGAAACTGGAAATGGGATTTCTAGATCCTAATGGGTGGGTAGGAGATAGGGATCTGCGCTCATATGGCCTTCACTTATACCGCAGTGGTACATATAAATTAGGAAATTTGTTTAGGAGGGTTATAGGGAGGTACATTCAGGAAAATGGGGTGGCGTAGGGAGCGGTGATAAGGGAACAGAGAACTGGAAATCAAGTAGGGATGGCATAAAAATGTTAGTGCTTAACTGTAGAAGTATTGTAATGAAAGTAATATAATTAATTTAATAGATATATACATAAGTTACCAGATATTGTAATAGGAGTTGAATCATGGCTGAGAAATGTTATAATGGATGCAGAAATTTTCTCACGGAACTGGAGGGTGTATCGTAGAGATAGGATAGGAATGTTAGGAGGGGGAGTATTATTTCTGGTGAAAGAATAATTTGTATGCTACGAAAAAGTTAAAGATGGCAAACATGTAATTCTAGGGGTAAGGCTCGTTCCTGAGCCTTGTGGTGATTTTTTCTACCTGGCCCACCAGCAAAGTCAACAGTGACTTAGAAGACAAAATACTGTGTAGTCGACATACTTTGTCCTTGTGGCAGCCTCCGCATGGGAAAAGTTGTAATAATAAATAATAAATAATAATAAAATAATAACAGGCAACTTGATGTCTTTGGAGTGTACAGACCGAAAAAGGGCAGCGCAGACGCTGATTCAGAATTATTTGATAGATAACCTATCCACCAGATTTCGCTACCTTAGTTCCCTACACCTCTTCAATACCCGGTCAGGCTGTACGCTAGAAATTCCTGTGCATCGAACCGCAATCTACAACAGATCGTTCACGATCACCGCCACGACCTGGTGGAATGAACTCCCCAATGACATCAGGGAAGCTAAATCTAAGACAAAATTTAAAATCCTTTGCCAGCGTCATCTTATAAGCACTTCCAGTCTTTCTTGTGAATGGGATGCATGAATGAGAGTGAATATGGATGTTTATTGAAATGTGTACCTGTTTATACTTTACTCACTTTAGTGATACTTTAGTTGCTTTAGTTATACTTTAGGTTGTAAATATTTCATATGTTTAAATTTTATGTAAAAATTATATTGTATATACATGAAGTGGTTAAGTGTAAGAAAGGGCCGGGAGCCCTAACTTCGCCACAATAAAGACGCTTTAAGAATATGTGGAAAACGATAAGGAAAGGAACGTGATTGTTGTGGGTGATCTCAATTTAGTCTACCAAATGTCAACTGGGAAGGTAATGCGAACGACAGGAACCATGACCAACAAATGGCAAATAAGTTAATATGGGAAGGGCATCTGATTCAGTAAGGGATGGAACCAGCTAGAGGGAAGAGTATTATGGATGTGGTGCTGGTAAAACCAGATGAGCTCTATAGAGAAACCGAAGTAATAGATGGTATTAGTGATCACGAAGCTGTTTTTGTGGTAGTTAAAAATAAATGTGAAAGAAAGGAAGATATTAAAATTAGGACTATTAGGCACTACCATATGGCTGATAAAACAGGCATGGGGGAGTTTTTAAAGAGTTACTATGATCGATGGAAAACGGTAAATAAAAATATAAACAGACTCTGGGATGGGTTCAAAGCAATTGTTGAGGAATGTGAAAATAGGTTTATACCTTTAAAGGTGGTAAGAAATGTTAAAGATCCACTATATTTTAACAGAGAATTAAAGAGAGTAAGAAGGAAGTGCAGGTTGGAAACAGAGTTAGAAATGGTTGTGGAAGTAAAGAGAAATTGTAGGAACTTAGTAGGAAATTGAATCTAGCAAAGAAGTCAGATAAGGATAACATGATGGCAAGCATAATTGGCGGCCATAGAACATTTAGTGAAAAATGGAAGAGTATGTATAGGTACTTTAAGGTAGAAACAGGTTCCAAGAAGGGTATTCCCGGAATCACTAAGGAAGAAGGGGAGTGTGTAAATTATGCGATGGTCTTCAAAAGGCAGAAGTATTCAGTCAGCAGTATGTAAGAATTGTTGGTTACAAGGATAATGTCCAGATAGAGGAGGTGACTAATACTAAATAAGTATTAAAATTTACCTATGACAACAACGACATTTACAGTAAGATACAAAAGTTAAAAACTAGTAAAGCAGCTGGAAATGATAAGATTTCGGGGGATATAGTAAAGACAATGGGTTGAGATATAGTACCATATCTGAAGTACTTATTTTATTATTGTTTGCATGAAGGAGCTATACCAAATGAATGGAGAGTTGCTCTAGTAGCCCCTGTGTATAAAGGATAGGGTGACAGACATAGAGCTGACAATTGCAGGCCATTCAGTTTTACATGCATTGCATGTAAGCTTTGGGTAATCATTTTTTCTGATTATATGAGACATGTTTGCGAAATTAATGACTGGTTCAATAGAACGCAGTTTGGGTTTAGGAAAGGTAATTCCACTGAAGCTCAACTTGTAGGATTCCAGCAAGATATAGCAGCTATCCTGGATTCAGGAGGTAATTGGACTGTATCGCGATTAACCTATCTAAGGCATTTGATAGTGTAGATCATGGGAGACTACTGGCAAAAATTAGTGCAATTGGACTTGGCAAAAGAGTGACCGAATGGGTGGCTATGTTTCTAGAAAGTAGAACTCAGAGAATTAGAGTAGGCGAAGCTTTATCTACCCCTGTAACAATTAAGAGGGTAATTCCTCAAGGCAGTATTATTAGACATTTATATTTTCTTATATATATAAATGATATGTGTAAAGAAGTGAAATTAGAGATAAGGCTTTTTGCAGATGTGTTATTCTGTACTGAGTAATAAATAAGATACAAGATTGTGAGTAAATGCAAAATGACCTCAATAATGTTGTGAGTTGGACAGTAGGCAATGGTATGATAATAAACGGGGTTAAAAGTCAGGTTGCGAGTTCCACAAACAGGAAAAGTCCTCTTAGTTTTAATTACTGCGTTGATGGGGTGAAAGTTCCCTTTGGGCATCATTGTAAATACCTACGTCCTAATATAAGGAAAGATCTTCATTGGGGTAATCACTTAATATGATTGTAAATAAAGGTTACAGATCTCTGCACATGGTTATAACTGTATATAGGGGTTGTAGTAAGGATGTACAGGAGAGGGCATATAAGTCTCTGGTAAAACCCCAACTAGAGTGTGCTTGCAGTGTATGGGACCCTCACCAGGATTACTTGATTCAAGAACTGGAAAAAATCCAAAGAAAAGCAGCTCGATTTGTTCTGGACGACTTCCGACAAAAGAGTAGCGTTACAAAAATGTTGCAAAATTTGGGCTGGGAAGAACTGAGAGAAAGGAGACGAGCTGCTCGACTAAGTGGTATGTTCCGAGCTGTCAGTGGAGACATGGCGTGCGAAGAAATCAGTAGACGAATAAGTTTGGGTGGTGTCTTTAAAAGTAGAAAGGACCACAATATGAAAATAAAATTGGAATTCAAGAAGACAAATTGGGGAAATATTCGTTTATAGGAAGGGGAGTTAGGGATTGGATAACTTACCAGGGAAAATGTTCAATAAATTTCCAATTTCTTTGCAAACACTTAAGAAAAGGCTAGGAAAACAACAGATAGGGAATCTGCCACCTGGGAGACTGCCCTAAATGCAGATCAATACTGATTGATTGATTGATTGATTGATTGATTGATTGATTGATTGATTGATTGATTGATTGATTGATTGATTGATTGATTGATTGATTGATTGATTGATTGATTGATTGATTGATTGATTCCGGCACCTCGGCATCTCCGAAAACCGTATAAGTAGTTAGTGGGATGTAAAGCAAATAACATTATTATTATTATTATTATTATTATTATTATTATTATTATTATTATTATTATTATTATTATTATTAACATGAATTTTTGAGTTTTACTTGCAATATCGTTTTCTGAAAAGCCTTCTAAACCTTATTGACATGTACTTTGCTTGAGCATTCACGGTAGGTTCCAGTATTTCTGGTGGCGATTGTCATCATTAGTCCTATTGATCTGAGGCAAGTAGATCTACAAGGTAACAATACCTCGAAATTTCTCATCAGTAATAAGAAGTTACGCGGAGAACTTCAAACCAGAGATATCTCAACTGTCAATTTTCGTATGTAAGTATGCTTGATTGGTTGCAATAAATTA
This sequence comes from Anabrus simplex, assembly GCF_040414725.1. Lineage (NCBI taxonomy): Eukaryota > Metazoa > Arthropoda > Insecta > Orthoptera > Tettigoniidae > Anabrus > Anabrus simplex. The sequence continues at coordinate 398,820,017 of NC_090265.1, read as the reverse complement.
TACCTTCTAAAATTACTGTAGAGCTGGATTGTAGGAAATAATCACATATTCAGCACTTCAGTGTTTACTAAGTCATTTGAATAATTTCAATAACTCTTCTGCATCACTGGATACAGTGTAAATAATATGAGCTTAACTATAGGTGACTCTACTAATTAGTTTCTAAATCTAGACTATGATGACACTGTCACTCATTCAAAGACTCAAATGTTTAAAAGAACAACCTGAGCTCAGTGTGTCTTAGGAAAGAAAGTAGCCATTAGAGATATTTCTGCGGGCATCTTCAATATCTTCAATTCCTGATACGGTAAGTAGGCCTACATTAAGAAATTCAAGTGTTTTTTAACATTTCTTCACCCTTCTTATTTAAGACGGTTAGGTGCTGATATGAAGAGTGAACTGAGTTTGAAGAACTCTCCAGTAGGTTAAATTATCTTTAAAAAGAAAAAATGACCGATTGAGTTGGCCGTGCGGTTAGGGTCGTGCAGTTGCGAGCTTGCATTCGGGAGTCATGAAGATGGTTTTCCGTCGTTTCCCATTTTCACACGAGGCAAATGAACTTTAATTAAGGCCACGGCCGCTTCCTTCCCACTCCTAGCCTTTTCCTATCCCATCGTCACTATAAGACCTGTAGGTGTCGGTGCGACGTAGTCTGACAAAATTCACATACGCAAAGAGTGATATAACTTAGAGACGCTATAGATCTACGTCTAACGTCTAACTGTGCGTTAGAATTTTAATTACTAATTAAACTAAGTTGGGTAGACTTAGGGCCTATTATTATCAGACCTATTTATTACTAATGTTAATCGCCTATTGTTACTATAGGCCTATGTCCGCCTTCATGGCTAAATGGTTAGCGTGCTGGTCTTTGGTCCGGGGGTTCCGGGTTCGATTCTCGGTGTGTGCCGTCTTCATCATTAGAATTCGTTATAGGTAGGGCCCCATCCTCATAGACGTGCAGGTCGCCTATACGCCGTCAACTCGAAAGACCTGCCCCACACACCATTAAAAATATTATTGTATATGCATGAATGAAAACAGCACTAGGCCTATACCACACAAACTTATTCGTCTACTGATGTCTTCGCGCGCCATCTCTCCACTGACAGCTCGGAACATACCACTTAGTCGAGCAGCTCGTCTCCTTTCTCCCAGTTATTCCCAGCCCAAATTTTGCAACATTTTGTTCTGGACGACTTCCGACAAACAAATCGAGCTGCTTTTCTTTGGATTTTTTTTTTTTTCAGTTCTTGAATCAAGTAATCCTGGTGAGGGTCCCATATACTGCAAGCATACTCTAGTTGGGGTCTTACCAGAAACTTATATGCCCTCTCCTGTACATCCTTACTACAACCCCTGTATACACTTATAACCATGTGCAGAGATCTGTACACTTTATTTACAATCATATTTATTCATGGAGTTCGGATCCTTGGCTGAGTGTTCAGCGTACTGGCCTTCTGTTCAGATGGCCCCGAATTCGATTCCCGGACGGGTCGGGGATGTTAATTCCTCTGGCTTGGAAATTGGGTGCTCGTGTTTGTCTAAATTCACTTGTCTTAATCTACACGCAACACTCCACACTACCAAACAGCGCAGACACACTTAGTAGTGAATACGTCTCTCCACATAGGATGTCAGGAAGAGCATCCGGCCGTAAAATGGGTTAAAGTCACAACCCCAATAAACTCGATAATAGGACAGGAAGAAAGGAAGAATAACACTGTCCATGGTCGTACATTTGGAGAAATACTGCGGTTAGCATGCTAGCTTCCTCCAGACTATCGTGTTTTCATAACTAGTCGGTGACTTTTTGAAGACAAGAAAAGTCATTGCAAGCCTATATAGTCATTCATGTCGGTATATAAGAGAGTTACGTTTTATTTCGACAATAGTTCATAGAGTTTTCTGTTTTGCTACTGGATAATGTGGCTTGGTAGTGAGAACAGAAGGTCGAAACTCACGCATGATTCGTGTCAAGTCAACAGACGTACCTCAGCAGCCGAGGCCATACGATAGTATTGTTATTAGTGAAGGCATCTGAGTTGTCGCTAGGTTGTAGAACAGAACACACTGACCACTAAGCCGTCTCACTAATTACAGGACAATTCATTTCCCCATTACATGTCCATGTATTTCAATATTCCGTCACAATCAATCAGTTCAATATATCATTTGTATTATTTTTATTGCACAAATTATTTTCAAATTTTAATTAACACACTTGTATAGGAACGGCAGCAAGCACACGGTTGAGATGGTGCACGAGAGGGCGGGGACCTCGTAAACAATGTAGAACCACGTGGTGGGAGGCCATTGCTCTCACCCCTCCTGCAAGGGGATGCGACCGGACCAGCCCACATAGCAGCACGTGCGTTGCTAGGTAACAAGGGAGGAAGCCATCACTGTGCGGGGTAACGGACTATTCAGTCCAAACATGGAAGCCATCGCGCTACGTTCAACATGGGGATTACTTTTTTTTTTTTTTTTTTTTTAAATCCGAAGGGAATGTAGTGAATGAAAGAGCCAATGACAGAACGGGGAAAAAACCTCTGCTTCACTTGAACATTCTGTGGTCTGGTTCATGGATTTCCATTCTTTATAACCTGTTCTGATAGTTTATGATGCAACGTTACAGGCAGTAAAGGGTCTTAACATCAAATCCCCTCCCGGTTCTGCAATTTTGGATTTAAAGCCTAGAACTAGTGTTGAAAGGGAATTAACGAGAAAAATTGGTTCAAAGCTCATTCTACGCAATCCTAGAGGTAGTTTCCGTGATTCCCCTCTTCAGTTCAGCCGGGCATGGACTATTCGCTCGCAGAGAAATTCAGTCGCAGGCACCAGTACAACCACACAGGTTATCAAACACTATAATCACGATGGTTTTTCAAGCCCTTTTTAATGAAGTAAGGCCAATAAGAAAAAGACTATCTCTTTTAAACGATTAGTAGTGGTAATAATAATAATTTCGTGTGGCTATTTCTAGCCGAGTGCAGCCCTTGTAAGGCAGACCCTCCGATGAGGGTGGGTGGCATCTGCCATATGTAGGTAACTGCGTGTTATTGTGGTGGAGGATAGTGTTATGTGTGGTGTGTGAGTTGCAGGAATGTTGGGGACAGCAGAAACACCCAGCCCCCGGGCCACTGGAATTAACCAATGAAGGTTCAAATCCCCGATCCGGCCGGGAATCGAACCCGGAACCCTCTGAACTGAAGGCCACTACGCTGACCATTCAGCGAACGAGTCGGACCTTAGTAGTGTTAATGATTGTTGTTTCAAGTGGAAGTACAACTGGGCAACCATTCTCTATTTTACACTAATCAGAAGGAAAATGGAAGAGGTCTGACACTTCGAAGAATGAAGGTATCGGCAAACGAAAGAGAAGGGCCAAAAACGGCGTGGAAATGAAAGACTCCTTAGACCTCGTAAACCTAATACCGTAGGCTATAAGTTTTGACCAAGGGAGGTCGAATGGGAAAGATGAAGGCATTAGCCTAACACAAGGAGAAGTAATGCCAGACTCAGCTAGGAAACCCGTGGGTGCAACCCACGCTCGCAAGATGAAAGCTCCTTGGTCCTCTTCAAGATGCCTTTTACGATAGTCAGAGGATACCATGGATGTATTCTACTGTTTCCACCCACAAGTGGATAACTATTTATTCTACCACGTTTCCTATACCGTACAGAAATTTTGTGACTATAAACTCGTGTAATTATGGGAAGTGCTACAAATTCTTGGGAGAAATGGAGGTAGTCTATTCGAATACAGACTCTATGTAACTCTCCATCATTTTCTCTTTCAACTAGTTTTCCCAAATCGTGGTGGTATCACAGAGCACAGGCGTAGATTTGGCTTTTGCTTTGTTTACAGTTTAATTTCAACATAATATTACTAAAATCATACACATGTAGGCTATATTTTAACCAGAGCTAGTGTTTTATGCTGCTAAATTCGACTCTATTGTTTCAACATATTATAAACACTTTCTTATTAAAATTATGTTGATATAGTGTTTGTACATAACTTGGTTAATATTTGTGTTAGGCCCACTCGCAGTAATATTAAGGCCAATCTATGTTCCCGGCCGGGTCAGGGGATTTTAATTGTAAATGATTAATATCCCTGGCCTGGGGACTAGGTGTTTGTGTAGTCCTTAACGTTCCTTTCCTCACATTCAACACTCTACACTTCCGCAATTGCACTTACACGCAGGTTCTATCATATGATGAAAGTAGTAGCAAAAGATCTGCAGAGATCGACGCCACGAACAAATATCATTACAAAAAATGGTGTAATGAAGAAAAGTCAGTCACTTTTTAGGATAGACTACTGCTTTGGTTTTTTCGACACTTTTAGTTATTAGTTATTAATTAAAATAATACTGTGTTAAGTTAGTCATTTTATTAATGATAACGAGAGTTACGATATCTGTGTTGTCCTCACGGTCTTCTACTTGTAATGCACCCAAATATAGGCCTACAATTTTAACCGAACTTCACGAGCATGCAACCCTCAATACAAATAACAGTCTGCCTTCATCTGTTCAGCTCCTTAGCTGAATGGTCAGCGTCAGGACTAGGTGGGAAGACATACAGAGGGCCTATTGAAAATTGGACCTTGCCCCTATTTAGGTTGACATATCTGCTAGATGTTGGTACATCTAAAGTCTGGGCTATTTCATCACATATCTTGCTTTACTACGAATTCAGATGTGTTTGAGGACACTTAAGATCAATTGTTCTTTGGATCATCAGTAGGCCTATCATGTTCTATTGTTTGACGAGGTCTATACCAACTTATTCTGTGCTTACAGTGGAAATATCTAACGAAAGCATGATTGTTGCCACAAATGGCCAATGGTAGGCCTATATCTTCCATATACAGTAGATAACACAGCATGGTTCCAGAATTATTTTCTTTTAACGATATAAAATTAGAACGAGTGACTCGCAGATGGTGTTTCTTGTGTTTTTGCTTCTTCCCACATGACATTTATTTCTTGTATCTGTCTGTTAAAACTTATTGGAATTTTATTTGGATTTTTTTTTCCTTAGTGGTTACCCAAGAGAGTCCAGATCACTGCACTATTATTTTATGTATCGTGCCATTGATTCCAGACGAGCCTAAACATTTTAAATACTGTCCATCTAAACAGGAAACGTGGAGCAGATTAGTAATAATCAATGCAGAATGTATTTCGTACAGAGTATCCATTAGCAGATTAGGTAGCATCGTAGCCTATTCTTTGCCGATGGATATAACTTTTTGTTCCATCAGAAAAAAAAAGCAATAAAGATCCTGCTGAGATATGTATTATTTTGTAACACTAAAAGTAGCCGGAACATTGTTACATGGCAAAAGATAACAGTTAAAGTCAAAATCTCTATATCTCTCCCTTAAACTTTTTTTATTTACAAGTTGTTTTACGTCGCACCGACACAGATAGGTCTTATGGCGACGATGGGATAGGAAATGGCTAGGAGTGGGAAGGAAGCGGCCGTGGCCTTAATCAAGATTCAGCCCCAGAATTTGCCTGGTGTTAAAATGGGAAACCACGGAAAACCATCTTTAGGGCTGTCGACAGTGGGGTTCGAACTCACTCTCTCCCGAATACTGGATACTGACCGCAATTAAGCGACTCCACCTATCGAGCTCGGTAAACATCTAATCTAGGCCTACTCCTAACATTCGTCTTTTCCAGCCATCAGTAGGTGTAACAGCCCTACAAGAGTGTGAATTCGTACCTCAGAACTCTTAAGAAACATATTCATGTCACCATCATGGATAGTCCCATTGAGGAAGCTCAAGTCCAAGTCAGTATATCATGACTAACGTGGAACACAAACGAACCTAACAAAGTAGAATAACATCTGAAACTTTTTCATCAACAATTGCACCACAATGTATTTTAGAATGGCATAAATGCATACATATTATATAAAATCCCTACTCTTTCTGTCATTCACAGCGATACCGAGGAAACGGGAATGTTTCAACAGGGTACCAGTTACAGCTTGAATCCCTCTCTCATTTACAAGGAAAAGGTTATTAACGTTTCCCATTGGGAAAATCAAGTGATCATAAAATATGCCTTTCATCAAAACGTGCGACGCGATGTTACCTAGCAACCGTGCAGCCTGTGATATGAAGTACTGATGGATGGCCATGCCATACAGATCCATGTTTGTGCATCTCTCAAAGTACTGTTGTTAGGTAATATAGCGTCACACGTTTTGTTAAATGATGCTATTTCTTTACATAGATTTTTGGATGACCCACAGCTCTACGACATATTTATGTCAAAATACAATGAAACTCTCACAACGAGAACGTTTGTATTTAAAAGCAAACATACGTTTCTTTCAGTGAAGTGATTGTCACATATTCGCCATGATGACGTATGCAACTATATCTATCGGAATGAGTTCGAACTACGAACTTTTTTTGCCTTCCACAGATGAAAATGAAAACCTACAACCTGTTTCTCAGTCATTGACCGGGTCAGGGATGGAATGAATGAAGCCCACCTCTTACGGCGAGGATAGGAATTGTGCCGGCTGCCGAGGCCTGTCGCACTCCTCTGCGGCAATTATTAATGGCTGACAGATGAAATCCAATGATATTGGAGAGTTTGCTGGAATGAAAGAGGACAGGGAAAACCGGAGTACCCGGAGAAAAACTGCCCCGCCTCCGCTTTGTCCAGCACAAATCCCACATGAAGTGACCGAGATTTGAACCACGGAACCCAGCGGTGAGAGGCTCACGCGCTACCGCCTGAGCCACGGAGGATTCTGCCTTCCACAGATATATTGGAAAATGGAAAGACAAACTGGTACCAAATGTAGGTTACAAGAAGAAGGAAATTAAGATCACCATAGGCCTACTTTAAATGTTTAGTGAATACCTTTCAATGAAGCGAGTGAATTTATTTTTATTTCTATTCTGGAGTATGAGTGCACTCAATATGTTTTGGAAGGAAATACTAGAATACCTGTTCTGATTCCATTCAAATGCCATATAAAACCTGGATAGTGTAGTTTAACGTTCGTTTAAAATGTCCAGTTACTTCTTAGATGGTAATTTCGACTGTCGAAGGCAGGCTTACGTACTAGACAGTATATATTTTTGCAATGTGAAAATAGTTCTGTGTATAGATAATAACACTCGCATATCGACGGCCTAGTTCTAATACCACGTATCTGACAATGCTTACTGTATCTTATCCATTACTTTCCTTAAGACTGGTCACGCCTCCCAGCCCCATATGAATATGCAGTCCACCAGAACAATTTTGGCTGTGTTTATTTTCTCATGCATATGTGTAAATGAATGTGCATTTGCATGGCGTATTTACGCACCCCTACAGTATAATGTATAGGACCATTTTCCTTTAAACGTTTGCATAGGAAAATGAGCACAACGAAAATTGTCCTCATGGACTGCATATCTATATGTGGATGGGGGCGTGGCAAGTTTTATGAAGAATAATGGATAGGAAGATACGTGGTATTAGAAGTAGGCCGTCGATACACTTCCACTGTGTTTAAAATGACCCATGGTATCTGCAGTATTCTGCAGGCTGTTTTTCTTACAATATGCCGTATTTACGAGAATAATACCCGCCACCGAATAATCCCGCACCCTAAATTTAGGAAGGCTGATTTTGAAAAAAAAAAAATGCCAACATTGACGCAAGTAAAACCCGCACCCCAATTTCGTGCCCCAATTTTTTTAAAAAATTCGCGTAAATACGGTAATTTTTAAGATAGAACAGAAAATACTTGTAAAGAACTGCCATTTACAGGCATAAACAAACTATAACAGAACTATAATCTACCTTTATTTTTAATCATTCAATTTATCCTCTTATGTTCTGAGGAGAAAGCTGGAGCATTCTTTTCCAAAATGTTAACGATAAATAGCCTAATCTATTGGTTCTATACTAGGCCTATTTATTCACTGATATGTTTAAATTTTAATTTCAGGGAGAATATGGAATACAGGATACAGGAAAGCTATCTCGGAAGATGCCTTGGAACTTGCATTAATCCAAGTGGAGACGGATGTGCCGACCAATGGACCCATCACAGCGTGGAAATAATCCCGATAATTTTTTTTAAATTTTAGAATAGGCCTATGAATAAAGGAATTATGTCCCAGAAGAACACCTTGGACCGAGTCAAGTAGAGGATAACGCCCTGAAGATAATAATAATAATAATAATAATAATAATAATAATAATAATAATAATAATAATAATAATAATAATAATACGCTTTTCGGAGACGACGAGGAATTTTTTTACGCACTGGTAAGTCTACCGATACGAGGTTGATATATTTGAGCACCTTTAAAATCCGCCGAGATCAAACCCGTTAACTTTGGTTCAGAAATAGGAACCGTAACTATTGGATACTATTGTATTAATTTTTTTCGATCGGTTTAACGTCGCACTAACACATCGTAGGTTTTCAGCGACGCAAGGAGAGGAAAGGATTAGGAAGGAATTGGCCGTGGTCTTGATTAAGGTACAGCCCCAGCATTTGCCTGGTGTGAAAATGGGAAACCACTAATGCATACAGTATAATACATCAGAACTAAAATAACTCAATATAAATGATCATCGAGTAACAGAGTTCAGGTCCAGAACACTCTCTGCCTCAATTTTTGTAGAGAGAATTGAAAGACGCAATACGTCATTTATTTGATGTTTCAGGAGTGAAGAGGATAAGGGAAATTTGGAATTGAATAAACTAGTTTCAGCGTGGCAGATTAACACCAGTTCAGTAAGCGCCGCAATCTTTTAAAATTCTTTGTCAAATATATTCGATATAGGCTACGAATTACGTAGCCTACCTAATATTTAGGTGACGGCAGCTCTCTCCTCAGTCCTATTTCACGGTAGGTAGGCCGTTGTAGCTCAACCAGGAAGCACTTGTCCACTTTGCCCAATTAAAAGGAAGTGAGGTTCAGTCTGGTTCAGCAGGTGAATACTGCTACAATTCCCCACCCCAATTTAGTTCTCAAAGAAAGAACGACCTTGGGGGGTATTCGGGTGGGCCAACCCTTCCGAGCTGCTCGGTCCTCCACCCTCCGGCTGATGAAAAGAATTTGGAAGGACGATGCTCTACGGTCCAATAAGAAAGAACTTCCCCCACTCCACTCAGGGATTTAGGAAGACTTGATTTTAGCTGCCCCAACAGGTGAACCTACCTTGCCCCGCATACAATGAACGGCCTTGAAGGATTTGGGAGGACCGCATTCTCAGTCGGCTAAAGGGATGGGGGAAGCTGTTTCTTGTTCCCATTCTTCCCTCCATTTTAGTACAGGAAGTAAGACGCTACATTCATGCAGTTTAGTGGTGGTAGTTTGTACATTCTGAATAAATATCAACATCTTTTTCATCTTTCAACATAAAGGCGTGTTACTATGAATATATGTAGGCTTCGTCCAGTATCGACTCTTACGAATAAGGAGAAGTGGTGGTAATGATTTTTAATTTAGGGGGGGGGGGAGGACCGGATTAAGGAACAGCCCCAGCATTTGGCTAGTGTGAAAATGGGAAACCACGGATAACCATCTTCAGGGCTGTCGAAAGTGGGGTTCAAAACCACCATCTTTGAATGCAAGCCGACAGCTACGCGACTCAAAAAGCGCGTTGCCATTCGCTCGGTCCGAAGAACGAAGAAATCAATGTTTAGGGAATTTAATCTTTCAGAGAGGCCTAACGTATCACTGAATTGAAGTACTGAACGGGGTAATGGGGCATTATCAACATTTTTATATACTTGGTACCAACACTGTATTATTCCATAAGTTCTGGATTCATCCCCAACATGAGTCGAAAGTTAAAACATTTCACTTCGTTAGGAAACTAGTGAAAACACTCCGATGGCACACAGATTTCAATGCTCGAAGTTGTTCAGTTGTCAGACATCTAAAACGTCGGTAACGACTGTAAGATGGCCATATACTTCATATCAGCTGCGATCTAATTCATTCAATAAGAAACTGTCTAGCATTCCTCCGCTAATTAAGACGTTCAAACCCGAAGAATAACCCATTATTTTAAACTGTATCGATGTCCGGTTCCATGGCTAAATGTTTACCGTGCTGACCTTTGGTCAGAGGGGTCCCGGGTTAGATTCCCGGGAGGGTCGGGAGTTTTAATCATCATTGGTTAATTTTGCTGGCACGGGGGCTGGGTATATGTGTCTTCATCATCATTTCATCCCCATCACAACGCGCAGGTCGCCTACGGGAGTCAAATCACAAGACCTGCACCTGGCGAGCCGAACATGTCCTCGGACACTCCCGGCACTAAAAGCCATACGCCATTTAATTTCATTACTGTATCGATAATCTCCGAAGTGACACGCCAGGTGATAAATGGTTTCAATTGAGAAACGTATTTGAAGATACTTCGTTCTAAACACATCATTTGATCACTTTCATTTTCATTTAGAGTATGAAGCAGTCATTAAACGGCTCACAAGACCAAATACGGAGGTCAGCGAAACTTTCATTAATTACAATACATTATTTCAGCACGATAATATGCTAACTAATATTCATCTGTTGATTTTTTTTGTATTCCTAAAGACGACACATATGACCTAATGAGAAAAGAAGTGTAATTTATCTTGCTTGCAAATCCGCTTAGAAGACAGGGTAAAGAGTGATTGTCTTTTCTCAAACGAAACACCTTAACTGAAGCGTATGTCTCAGTAAACGTCTAAGTTACATTTTTTAAAATTAAAGTTAATTACAGAACAAAGATCTGTGATCCGCATTTGCACTTATTTTCAGCATATTGCAACAGATAGTCTCGGGATTTCAAAATTCTGAAACGAAATGCGCATTAAAAATCTCGGAACAGAAGTCAGTCACATACACTTCCAACGTGAGTTGCGAGTTTCAATTTTTTTTTTTTGCTAGGGGCTTTACGTCGCGCCGACACAGATAGGTCTTATGGCGACGATGGGATAGGAAAGGCCTAGGAGTTGGAAGGAAGCGACCGTGGCCTTAATTAAGGTACAGCCCCAGCATTTGCCTGGTGTGAAAATGGGAAACCACGAAAAACCATTTTCAGGGCTGCCGATAGTGGGATTCGAACCTACTATCTCCCGGATGCAAGCTCACAGCCGCGCGCCTCTACGCGCACGGCCAACTCGCCCGGTAGTTTCAAATTGAAGACATCAGTTCATTAAGAGTTTATTCTGATGTTTTCAGCTCTGAATTATTTAAATTTATTTAATTTGTCATGAACAACATGGATATACATTCAGACGGGATTGGTAATCGTAGTGTACAGTTGACGCCAAGTGATGTACACAGACGCAAGAAAAGCGGCGTGTACGTCAGGAAATTCCTCCACCCACTACATTCCTTTCAATAGGCTACTGTCTCCAGTTGTGTGGTAAGGATAACTAATGAGAAAGGTTCAATTCTTTGTTATTCCTGGGTAACCAGACGAAATACAAAACAAGCACAGGTATCTGAAAGTTCTATATAATATACTTAACCTACTCAATTCAGAGAAATCTATGTTCACATAAGTTTATTTAAAGCAATAATATTGTCAGGTACATTATAAGTTAAATAAGTTGAAAGATTTTAACTTGTAAGTATATTATTGCCCACCTCCGTGGTGTAATGGTTAGTGTGATTAGCTGCCACCCCCGGAGGACCGGCTTCGATTCCCGGTTCTGCCTCGAAATTTGAAAAGTGGTACGAGGGCTGGAACGGGGTCCACTCAGCCTCGGAAGGTCAATTGAGTAGAGGAGGGTTCGATTCCCACCTCAGCCATCCTCTAAGTGGTTTCCCTTGGTTTCCCACTTCTCCTCCAGGCAAATGCCGGGATGGTACTTAACTTAGGGCCACGGCCGCTTCCTTCCCACTTCCTTGTCTATCCCTTCCAATCTTCCCATCCCCCACCAAGGCACCTGTTCAGCATAACAGGTGAGGCCGCCTGGGCGAGGTACTGGTCATTCTCGCCAGTTGTATCCTCCAATCCATAGTCTCACTCTCCAGAACACTGTCTTGAGCGGTAGAGGTGGGATCCCTCGCTGAGTCTGACGGAAAAACCAACCCTGGAGGTTAAGCAGATTAAGAAAGAAAGAAAATTTCACGATTATAAATGGTTTCAAAATCATCGAAAAGGTATTGGAGAGAATAGAGCGGATTTTTCAGAATTCAACATACGCTGAACGTCGAAACGCTTATCGGGAGCATCTTAAACTTAAGGTGAACGAGCGTCATGAGGAGTATTCCCCTCTGCTGGTGCTCGAGCCGAGAATATCTACTGCCCCGGTCGTTGAAAGTGATTTAGGACTCGTATTCTGCAAGATGAGTAAATATATATAGAACTAAAATGTCACCAATAATATTTCAAACCCATAACTTACTGACTAGACACTTCAACGAAGAAAACCTCTTGCATACGATATCCCTTCCAACTGCGACATAACGCTCATATTTCAAAACCAATGGGATGGTTACGCATAAAAGAACGAACAAATTTTCACCTAATGACACTTGTTTACCAACTAATATCAATGAACACTCCAACTAACCTATCTTCTAATTTTCGTTTGCTTTCCTCATTCCCTAGTACCTACTTGAAATTTCACTAACTCGAAGGAATTCCTACAATCATTCTTTACTATTTACTGCATCGACACTCTGAAATGTAGCCTACTCCGCGTGAACATTCAGCATCTTAGCCTCCCGTCTTACATTCAAATCTGCCAGCCGAATGTTTTCCCTGGGCACATATAACCTAACTCTGTGAGTCACTGTGTGTATATTGTACGATTGGGTTTTCTTTTATCTGTTATGTACACCAGTCATTTTGTTATTATTATACTTATTACTAATATCACTCTTATTGCCTTACTAATTTGTTACCCGATCTTAATTGTTTATACTTTAATTATGCTGTTTGGTAATTAATATGTAAAACACAACTGTAATTAAGTATTTTACATTTCCTGCTATCTGTTATAAGAATATTATTATGAATTCATTTCACCTGACCGTTTGGTGCAGGTTTTTAGATAATGTTATATATAGTATTAAGTATTTAATTTTAATTGCATTTATCTTGTATCAACAGTATTTTGTTTCTGTCCGTAATATTTACTTTTTGTAGAATTACTGTCTTGCTTTTATTTCTATGTTCACATTTTTATATGTTTTTATTGAAAGTGGTTAAGTGTTAGAGACGACCGTGAGCCATAAATTTGCCACAAATGAAACTCAATAAATAAATAAATAAATAAATAAATAAATCAATAAATAAATAAATGAATAAATAAATAAATAAATAAATAAATAAATAAGTCCGCCTCTGTGGTGTAGTGGTTAGTGTGATTAGCTGCCACCCCCGGACGCCCGGGTTCGATTCCCGGCTCTGCCACGAAATTTGAATAGTGATACGAGGGCTGGGACGGGGTCCACTCAGCCTCGGGAGGTCAAATGAGTAGAGGTGAGTTCGATTCCCACCTCAGCCATCCTCGAAGTGGTTTTCCGTGGTTTCCCACTTCTCCTCCAGGCAAATGCCGGGATGGTACCTAACTTAAGGCCACGGCCGCTTCCTTCCCTCTTCCTTGTCTATCCCTTCCAATCTTCCCATCCCCCCGCAAGGCCCCTGTTCAGCATAGCAGGTGAAGCCGCCTGGGCGAGGAACTGGTCGTCCTCCCCAGTTGTATCCCCCGACCCAGAGTCTGAAGCTCCAGGACACTGCCCTTGAGGCGGTAGAGGTGGGATGCCTCACTGAGTCCGAGGGAAAAACCGACCCTGGAGGGTAAACATGTTAAGAATAATAAATAAATAAATAAATAAATAAATAAATAAATAAATAAATAAATAAATAAATAAATAAATAAATACTTTACTTCGACAATACCCAGCACGCACTACGTAGGTATGCTACGTCAAACTTGCGGCATAGGCCCGTTCAATTTGTTCTCAGTACACGCGAAATGTAACATAGACCTTCGTTCGTTATTATGTTTCGATTTATTCTATGGTGCTACTTTTTGCTTAAGTAAAATAAAGGGTCGTTTATAGGGTACCAGCAAACCAAAATCGGTCGTTAATTAATACAGCTTAGATATGATATTATTCTGGGTATGTGCCGTGTGGAAAATGGGGACCTCTGCGAAACTTTACATCCGACGAACACTTTGCCCCACTTCTTCAAAAGAGAAACTCCACTGACCACTGCTGGATAAAATGGCACTCTCGTCCGCAACCAGATGGCTCATTTTGTGTTATTATATTCCACAAAGTACTTCATGTCGCCATATTTGCACAGAGCCTGATGCATTTTCGGTCGGTAAGCCTATAACAAACTCAGAGCGACAGAAATAAAGTTAGCACTGTGTTCTTAAGCAAGTTATTTGAAAGTCTCTTCACTTTTCAACTCCCTTCTACAAACGAAAATGAGAAAGGGCTGGAAATTGCAGTTAGAAGGAAAGTTCGAACTTCACACGGTAAGTTATCACCAAAGTTATCAATCAATGAAATGTACTACCGAGATCATGAATTAACTCTAAATTTTCATGTTGTTGTTTTGGTCATCAGTCTATAGCCTAGACTTGCTTGATGCGCCTCTCCATGCCACCCTTTCCTGTGATAACATTTTCATTTCTACGAAACTCCTACTTTCATCCTACGTCAAATCTAATCTGTTTGTTATATTCATGTCCTAGTCTACCACTATCATTCTTACCGCCTAAACTTCCCTCAAAACCTAACTGAAGAAGTTCTGGGTGTCTTAAGGTGTCTCCTATAATTCTATCTCTTATTCTGGTCAAATTTCACCAAATAATTCTCCTCTCACAAATTCGATTCAGTATCTCTTCTGCCACACAAGCGACGATATATTCAGCTACCTCCTTTAAGGCTTTATTTCCTAATCTAATATTTGCTGCATCACCTGATTTCGATCGACTGCACTCCATTACTTTTGTTTTGGATTTTATTTTCATCTTGTACTCCTCCAAGACTGGGTCTCCTCCAGATCTTCTGCCGCTTAGATAAAATAACAATATCATCTGCAAATCTCAGAGTTTTGCTTTCCTCTTCTTGGACTGTAATTCCCTTTCCAGAGTCCTCTTTGATTTCCTTTACCACTTGTTCTACATAAGCATTGAAAAGGAGAGGGGAAGAACTGCAGCCTTGCCTCACTCATTTGTGATAGATGTCGACTGGCACGTGAGCTAGGTGTATATGTCGTCTTCATCATCATTTCACCCTCATCACGACGCGCAGGTCGCCTACGGGAGTCAATTCAAAAGACCTGCACCTGGCGAGCTGAACTTGTCCTCGGACACTCCTGGCACTAAAAGCCATACGCCATTTCATTTCATTTGGGCACTAACATATGTTACATTTGGAGTTCCAGGATGAAGTATTTCCAAAAAATGCTTGAAAAACTATATGATTGGACATCTATATAGAAAATACTTCATTGAGCACTAACCTACAAAAAAATTATTGAATTTTTTTTTTTTTTCGCTTTTATAGAACTTTCCATTGGAAGAAAAACTGGTTTCTTATCAAGTAATTAGGTGTATTAGCAAGTAGCTGACTGCTAATATCCTGTTCCGTCTGAATTACTGTAATAGTCTCCGAACACTTGGCATTTAACTGACAACGGATGAAGCACTCACTGCTCAAGGGAAGTTGCCATACAAGTTCTCTTGGAGCTTTTTGTTCTACATGAACTGCAGCTAGATGGCGCTTAGGTTCAACTCTTAACTTGCAGATTCAAGCACACTCGCACCGCATATTGACACCTTTCTTTCCCCTCCTTATGAAAATCTCTAATCTTCTTATAATACTGAGCTTGTACTGTTCACTGACAAAGCAAATTTCTATCTGAACGTCTGTGAATAAAATATTGGGTTCACTTAAAAATCAGAGGGTTTCTACTTTGCCCAGATAAACTAGGAGAAAGACATTAATCGATTGATGAACTTCGTGCAATAACACCAATAATTAATCTCTACGTTTTAGTAAAGTTAATAGGTGCCCAGAAAGTGATTTTGAAATACTAATAAAACTAGGCCAGCCATGCATGTATTCTTGCTTCTTAAATAGTACTCCATAAGTAGGCCTAACGGTCTATGTCATTTTAGATAGACCAACAATACTCACATAAATTGTTCTAGAAGAGGCTTATACCTAGGAATGCTATACTCCTGGAATCAAAAATACCGTTATGTTTCTCTGGAATCAGAACTGAGGAATTAAATCAACAACGCAGAAATAAGATACTGAGGAGGAAATATCACTGAACATTTAATTATAAATCAGATAAAACAAGGTTAGACCTTCATTTTTTCAAGTAACCGTACCACGTCGCTTATTGTGACATGCATGATATAAATAATTCTCCAAGCCAATCATATTTACAGGAAAACAGTATCTGTCTCCAACAATTCACAGTATACCGCTAGTTAGCTTATTTCTTTTTTCTTTTTTTTTTTAGTATTATAATTTCACTTTCTTCTGGTGAAGAACAAATCAAATGTCCAGCTCGAACTCGATGTCTGCTTTGTTATTCTTGTAAGCAACCGTCATTTGAAGCAGTCAAGGACGTTAACAGGAAAAAACAAAAAAAAACAAAAAAAAACTTTGTAGACAATTCTCGAAATTAAGTCGCGTTCAAATACATATTTCCAGATTTCAAGTATTGCATCCCAACTTATACCATCGGATTGTCTATTTCCTGTCTCGTTTTCTTCTGTAGAAAATATGTTACGCATTCTCTTTTTGTGTTTCTATGTAACGTATTTTCGGACGTAATGCGACGGATACTTAATGTACTTAATACGCATACATTCAATATCCAATTACAGGATGTAGTCAGAGGGTCCGTTATAGGCCTATTTTATTACGCCGGGATGAGTGGCTCTGACGGTTGAAGTGCTGGTCTTCTGACCCCACCTTGGCAGGTTCGATCCTGGCTTTCTTTTCTTTCGTGTGGCTATTTCTAGCCGAGTGCAGCCCTTGTAAGGCAGACTTCCGATGAGGGTGGGCGGCATCTGCCATGTGTAGTAACTGCGTGCTATTGTGGTCGAAGATAGTGTTATGTGTGGTGTGTGAGTTGCAGGGATGTTGGGGACACCACAAATACCCAGTCCCCGAGCCAAGGGAATTAACCATTTAAGGTTAAAATCTCCGACCCGGCCGGGAATCTAACCCTGGACCCTCTGGACCAAAGGCCAGTACGCTAACCATTTAGCCATGGAGCCGGACGATCCTGGCTCAGTCTGGTGGTATTTGAAGGTGCTCAAATACGTCATCTTCGTGTCGGTAGATTTACTGGCACGTAAAAGAACTTTCGTGGGACTAAATTCCGGCACCTCAACATCTCCAAAAACGTCAAAACTAGTTAGTGGGACGTAAAAATAAAATATTATATTCTATTTCATTTGTTAATGTTTGTCTAAAATAGCACTAACACAGTGTTTTCGGTGACACTGGGAAGAGGAAAGACGTCTCTGGCATTAGGCCTATATGTCTAATTATCATTCCATAACGTCAATGGTTTTCGGAATAAACCGTTTCTAGTGTGGTGTCTTGAGTCCTCCAGATAGCTAGATAATCCTAGTACCATAGGCTATCTGGAGAAATCTGGCGGAAAGATGTTCTTCAAAGAATCTGTATAGCATTGCTATAACCTTTGATTCAGAACAAGTATCAGATGAATATTATTTGATCCAGCTGATCAGAAAGGAGTGATCTCGTTCCGTCCATTAGGGTACATGCGCTACTGGGGAATGGTCCGTACTAAAAGCCGAGGCCTTTCAAAATATAAATATAAACGTTCGAAGACTGGCCCACAAATTGGATACTGCATCTGAGTGAATAATAGAAACCAAAAGAATATAAGCCTAAGTTGTAATTAATATGTGTACGGAATCAAGCACGTTAGGTAAATTCCATAAGTTGCGATAGAACAAGTGTTGATGTGCTACTACTACTACTACTACTACTACTACTACTACTACTACTACTACTAATAATAATAATAATAATAATAATAATAATACAACAGGGCGAGTTGGCCGTGCGGTTAAGGGCCAGCAGTTGTGAGCTTGCATCCGGGAGATAGTGGGTTCGAATCCCACTGTCGGCAGCCCTAAGGATGGTTTCCGTGGTTTCCCATTTTCACACAAGGTAAATGCTCGGGCTGTACCTTAATTAAGGACACGGCCGTTTCCTTCCAACTCCTAGGCCTTTCCTCTCCCATCGTCGCCATAAGACCTATCTGTGTCGGTGCGACGTAAAGCCACTAGCAAAAAACTACTACAACTAATTTATATCGGGCCGATGACCTATATGTTAGACCTCTTTAAACAACAAGCATCATAACTTATCTTTATCTGTTTCTTTCCTTTAGCCAATCCAAAGTCATTAGAGCTGTGTTTCATTTCATTCTCGGACGTCTCATAATCTCTCCTCCGCTTTACGATACCTCCTGAGAGTCTAATCAAGGAGTCAAGCGCCTTCAGCTTAAAAAGATTAAAGTTCTGCAAGTTACGAATTGAACCTAAGCACCATCTAGCTGCAGTTCATGTAGAACAAAAAGCTCCAAGAGAACTTGTATGGCAACTTTCCTTGCGCAGTGAGTGCTTCATCCGTTGTCCATTAAATGCCAAGTGTTCGGAGACTATTACAGTAATTCAGACGGAACAGGATATTAGCAGTTAGCTACTTGCTAATACACCTAATTACTTGATAAGAAACCAGTCTTTCTCCCAACTGAAAGTTCTATAAAAGCGAAAATAATTTAATTCAAAAATGATATTTTTGTAGGTTAGTGCTCTATGAAGTATATTTTCTTCTATACAGATGTGCATTCATACCGTTTTTTTTTTCAAGCACTTTTCAACTACTTCATCCTGGAACCCAAGATTTGTCCACCTTTCTTCCATATCATGTAACATATGTTAGTGCCCAAGAGAATAGCTAACAATATATGCAAGGAAATGTCATTAAATAATCCGAATTAGTCCTACTATCAACTACCAAAGCCACCTATTTGCAACGACCTGAGTGCTTTATGTCACAGATAGACTATATACAAAGCAACATGAAAATATTAATTAAGTTAATGCATTTCCATTAGAGCGCAAGGAATAAAATAGTGAGATGTGTTAAACCTACCTACTAGAAAAGGGCTCTTATCATAGGCCTACCAGTAAATCAACTGACACGGATATAGGCCAATCCATGGCCGGACTACACAAAGGCCGTGACATTGGAGGTCCGACAACGTAATTTGTCAAAAAGTCTAACGTGGTGTATCATTATAGTTTGTGTTGTGCTTGAATGAACTTGATGGCATTATTTTAAATTCAGATTATACTGAAGATATTTTATGTGTTATAGTTTAAAAAATTAACCTACATGCTATTTGGTATCCTGGAACGACATTAATTATGGGAAAGGTAAGCTTTCTCATGTTGCAGTATAGTTTTTAAAACCATTCTGTGTGTGTAAAAGATCAGCATGATTGTGTTATTTTATTTTACGTTGCACAAGTATGACAACCACAAATAAATCTAGGCTTAATTTCAGATGACAAGGCATTGCTGTGTTCCTTCGTGCACCAGCAACTATGATTCTAATCAAGAAAGATACATTTCAGTGTTCACATCTCCTAAGGACGATGCAATGAATGCTTCTTGATTGAAATGTAACACCAGAAACAACTGGAACCCTACTTCATCTAGTGTAGTCTGTGCGAAACACTTTGCTCCTGAAGATGTGGAAATATTTGAGATTTGCAATGATCACAATGGTGAAAGGAAAACAAGGAAAATAGATAGACCTACATTAAAGTCTGGTGATCTCTCTAGGAGTCCGCCTCTGTGGTGTAGTGGTTAGCGTGATTAGCTGCCCCCCCCCCGGAGGTCCGGGTTCGATTCCCGGCTCTGACACGAAATTTGAAAAGTGGTACGAGGGCTGGAACGGGGTCCACTCAGCCTCGGGAGGTCAACTGAGTAGAGGTGGGTTCGATTCCCACCTCAGCCATCCTGGAAGTGGTTTTCCGTGGTTTCCCACTTCTCCTCCAGGCAAATACCGGGATGGTACCTAACTTAAGGCCACGGCCGCTTCCTTCCCTCTTCCTTGCCTGTCCCATCCCATCTTCCCATCCCTCCACAAGGCCCCTGTTCAGCATAGCAGGTGAGGCCGCCTGGGCGAGGTACTGGTCATTCTCCCCAGTTGTATCCCCGACCCAAAGTCTGAATCTCCAGGACACTGCCCTTGAGGCGGTAGAGGTGGGATCCCTCGCTGAGTCCGAGGGAAAAACCGACCCTGAAGGGTAAACAGATTACGAACGAACGAACGATCTCCCTAGGATATTCCCAAACCTTCCCTGTTATTTAATCAAACCCAGTCCATCCACAAGAAAAACTCCAGATGACAGGCGTAAAGAAATTCAGGAAAAAGAGGAGGAGGAATTTCAAAAACTTGTTGAGCAAAAGAAATTGTAGATTTTGTAGCCTTAAAAGATTGTAAAACCTTCTTTGCTGACTGTCTAGGAAACAGATGGTTGACAGAAAGTAGTGAAAATGATTTTGTATTTTACACTCTGTCAATCAATGAGGTGCCCAGTGTTGTTGGAGCTATCAGTGTTTGTGAAAGGGGAAAATGTAGGTAGGGATGATCCCTTATTAAAGGGAAAGTTACAGAAGTGGTCCAACTCAGGGACATTCTGAACAATTATTGTATATGCCATGCAAATAATGAGCTGGAACCTCAGGTGCATTACAAGAAAATGGTTAACCGTATCAATGGCCAGCTGTCAGATCTTGAGACTTTCATTGAATCTCACTGAGATGAAGAATTTACAGATTCCAAACAAGCAGTGTTTTTAAGCCATCAGTTTCAACTCCTTTGTGTGTCAAAGAAGCTCTATTCCTGCCTTTTTTTCAGTTTTCATTTCTAATTTACTACATATCTTCTTCTTGTTATGCTGCTATTCACAGACAAAACATTATGTTCCTTCCTCAATCTAGGCACCTCAAACGCATAGCAAATGCATTACACGTGTCAAGATAATGACAGTTTTCTAAACAGTATAGCACGTGGTCTTTCTGTAAGTCAGCGATATGTAAATCTCCTTTCGGATTAAATGTATGGAACTAATATTGCCAGCATAAGTCAGTTGTTGTGCATGGCCATGCTCAGAATCAAACAGGAAAGTTAGCTAGAACCATTCAGGCCTTGATGATAAGTTCTGTTTTGGGGAGTGTTTCTACTGTAGTTATACTGGTGCCAGTAAAAAATTTAACATATGAGGACTTAGATAACTTGACAAAAAAGCTATAAGTTCTGTCCGAAATTGCGGTTTTGCTGTGCTTAGCATTATTTCTGATAATAATCGGATAAATCGCAACATGTTTGCTGTTCTAAGTAGAAGTTTAAATTATAAGATGCCCAAACCAAAGCGTGATTCTTTTATTTACTTTTTATTTGATACTGTTCATCTCCTTAAATGTGTCAAAAATAATTGGTTAAATCTTTGTGATGAAGCTGAAACCTTTTTTTATCCCTAATTTGATGCTGTCGTTGGTCATGGTTGTTCAGTTTTCAAAGCCCAGTTTTCAGTGTTGAGAGAATTGTACAAGTTAGGGTCCAACAAGTTATGGAAGTGCGCCTCTAGACTTAATTACAAGTCAGTGTTTCCAAGAGTCATAGAGGGGTAGAACATGGCTCTTGCTTGTAATATTTTTTGTAACGAGACAATTACAGCAGTGTCTACAAGGGGATATTCTGAAGCAGAACATTTTCTTAACTTGATTAATATATTGTGACCGTTCACCATCATGCTATGGACATGTTAGGAGGTCTGGCTAATTATATATGCCGTTTTCCGCAACATCCTGTGACATATAATGCAGTAGTTAGCATTCTGTATGTCAAACCGGGGTATGATCCGCGACGCGCCAGTCCGGAAGGAGCATTTTTCCTACGCTGTAATGAGAAGAGGGCAACGCAGTATTGCTAGCCTTGAAACCGCGCTCTCTTTCCGAGCGAGCGAGAAGAGAAGATAACGCTACGCATGGAGGTGGAGGTTTTTGGAGACCGGGCCGAATTAAGGTGTATTAACTTTTGAAACATAAATGCCCACTATAAATTCAACACCGCATTCATTAGTACCACCTCACCATAATTTATGAACAAGAGGAAGAAGAAGAATACTTCTATATGAAATAATTTTTCTAAATGTATAAATCAGGTCCTATTCGAACCAATGTATTTCATGCTGACTGTAAATGCATATAAATACAATACTTTAAATATTGATCAGTAATGACGCCTATCATACAGTAGTACGCAGATCAAAGGCGACTACTGAAATCTGACAACATGTGGAAAAAGGTGGGAGATATTGCACGATGAAACATGACGCATGATTTTCCAAAAGGACGCTTTGGAAATTATGAATAACCTACTGATCGCTTTGGTTTCACATATGTTCAGTAGAAAGTAGAAGTCATAAGCTTTAATTCGACTGTTATCACGTCGTTCAAAGACTCCGATTACCGGACCGTCATCTTCAACAGGAACATAATTCATCTCCCCCTGACCATTTTTCCGGAGGTTATAAATATAGCCTGGACCGAGATACTGTATCTCATTCTCATCCGTGTAGCTGCAGTGGTAACACATTATCTTGTTGTCGTCTGTGTAGTTGCAGCTCAACATATTAGAAGCGGACCTGGATATCAGTTACTTGGATATCAGTGTACCAAGTGTTGTGCCACTGAAGAAATACATCAATGTGATTTAATATTTTTACGGAATAAGCCGTGTGGTACAAGTTAATGTACATAATTGCCGAATAGAAGCCTTAATTTGGCATTTTAACATCACAATCGTGGAAGATAGTTAGTTATGACTTATGGTGCAATCACCAACGGAGGGCAAACGCTTCAGGTTATTTGGCGTGGTGAGACAGTCAATTAATGTATATAAATGTTAATTATCACCGCTCCGAGTGACATTTTGGCAAAAATTAAATAACTGTTCTTTACAAATTTAATATTCGCATCCTCCAGGGACATTCGTTGTGATAGTCTGTGTGACTGTCAGGGAATGAACAGTGATTTTTACAAACTTATCACTACTTGCATTAATCTGTTTGAAGAGTGGATCTTGTTACAAGTAGGCACCCCTTTGAAAGTGCATAAAACAGTATTTGATAACTCATTCTCCATTTTTCTGTATGTTCGTGAGTGGTCGTCGAACCCAAGACTCGGAGCCTACAAGAGTCGCGCCTGAGTGCCTGCGATCAGCTTTACAAGGATCGTCCCGAAATTCAACTGAGAAAACAGCAGTTCGAGTCATGGATCGTCGTATGAAGAAGAACCAAGGACTACTAGGAACAAGAATATTCATCATGTTCGTGTAAAGATCTAAGATGTACCCTAGATGACAGCAAGCCTTACTCACCAAGTGTTAAGTACATACTTTTATATACCTTACACACGAGAGATGCATGCCAGTAATAATAATATTTGTAAATATTATAATGTCATAATTAAATATTAAATATGTAGGGAACATTATGCGCGTATGACTGGGAAAGATTTATTATTACTAGTTAGGATCATCGAGTGATTTTTAAGATAATCATTGATATTTAACAAAAATTCATTTGCATGAATTATTATATAGACTTCAAAGTTCTTAACTTATATGAACTATCTTTGGGAACAACGGCAAGTTAGCTAGATTTATATTTCTTCGTCTGGTAAAGATCTTCAGAGTAGTTTGGATATAAATTATACGTTTGCGATTCAGGTATTTGTAATCCCGGATAATATTAGATAATCATTGGAGTTGATCCAAACCGAGGTGTAATTAATTTATAATTATATATGAAATTGTGAGAAGAATTAAATAGCCTGAAATAATGGAGTCATCTCTATGAATTAAATGTCCGACTCGTTGGCTGAATGGTCAGCATACTGGCCATCGGTTCAGAGGGTCCCGGGTTCGATTCCTGGCCGGGTCGGGGATTTTAACCTTTATTGGTTAATTCCAATGGCCCGGGGGCTGGGTGTTTATGCTGTCTCCAACATCCCTGCAACTCACACACCACACACAACACTATCCTCCACCACAATAATACGCAGTTACCTACACATGGCAGATGCCGTCCACCCTCATCGGAGGGTCTGCCTTACAAGGGCTGCACTCGGCTAGAAATAGCCACACGAAATTTATTTATGAATTAAATGAACGGATTGAGATACGATGGCAAGACATGAGAGGGCGAAGCTGTAACATGTTATGTTGTTGGAGTGATAAGGAAGAATAAATAATTATAGCTGTTGTGAGATATTAAATTGGGCTGAATATATAGCCAGATAACGAGTAATAAGAAATAATGGCTTTCAAGTGAGTGCATACTTGACAATAAGCCGAGATGATATGTAAGGAAAATGAAAGAGAGAGTGACGGACGATTTATAGTGTCCAAAGCCTAGGGTTGCTTACAGCTGTTATTGTGATTGACAGGTATATGCCGGTCGACTTTAGGCCGAGCAAACTTTGCAGTCTCCAGCAAAGCGATGTTAACGGACTAAGCTCCTTTCATTCACCAAAGTTCTTTTTTTTTTTTTTTTTTTTTTTTGCTAGGGGCTTTACGTCGCACCGACACAGATAGGTCTTATGGCGACGATGGGATAGGAAAGACCTAGGAGTTGGAAGGAAGCGGCCGTGGCCTTAATTAAGGTACAGCCCCAGCATTTGCCTGGTGTGAAAATGGGAAACCACGGAAAACCATCTTCAGGGCTGCCGATAGTGGGATTCGAACCTACTATCTCCCGGATGCAAGTTCACAGCCGCGCGCCTCTACGCGCACGGCCAACTCGCCCGGTTCATTCACGAAAGTAGTCTCAATTCTATTCTAATTATACGTTGCGAGTAACACGAATAATTTCCGGATTTTGTGAAGGATAGATCCCTTCTCATGCTAAGGATTAATTTAGCCTCTGATTGGAGTCCAAAAATTTTTACCTTGGAAGCCGAAGCCTGTTGGTTTGAATGATGCTGGAGCGAAGATTTAACCAGATATTATGGCTTGGTTAAGCCATATCTTCAAGATCTGTTGTGTAAATATATTTGATATTTTTTACATGTATGTTTTTGTGTGTTTTATTATTTCCCAAAGTATACTATGGTGATGGGTTTGATTCCAGCTTTGACTGATTTTCTTTAAATATATAATATGTTAGGTAAACCCAGGATACGCACATATATGTTCAGCGTGTATGTTCATCGTAAGTGTTCAATGTAAATATACATTTGTCGTAGTCAAATGGATCACATGTTCGATACTCGGCAATGCAATCTCGTGTGTATAACAGATGTGCTTATATTGTGTTATTTTTTTTCTCTCTCTATCCAAATCGTAAATAAAGGATACCTGGTTCTTACCCAGGCGGCTCGAGTTCGATCCCCGGTACCGGAACCATATTTAATATCCATTTGTGACGAGAGTTTAATAAATAAAGGATACCATTCAATATCCATTTTTATAAAAATAAATAAACTCATTTATCAGTATATGTTGATCGAGTTAATTGATGTACGCCAAGAATTAATATGCCAAGACAATTTCAAGAAAAGAAGGCATATAATGTATATAATTGTGTCAGTTTAATTGTTTCTTTTGCTCACATGTTGAGATAGAACATTATTTGTGTGGTTCACATCAGTATAAATAAAAATGTTTAGAATATATATTTGAACGGAGATTCTTCTCATTTAACAAATATTAGCATATTCCTCTCATATTATAGAATCCTACTTTCATTATTTTAGATAGTGCCTATTTTATTTCTTTATCGAACATTCCATTACCCATATTGCTCTACGAATTCAGCCGGTGATCTTATGAAAGTAGGGAGGATGAGACTTCAAGCCTGGTAAGTGACTTCTGACGGTTCTCATCCCAATGTTCCATCTGTACATCTGTTTGTGAAACCAAGTTAAATAATATTGCCCTAATTATACCCAGAGTAAGCCGCATTTGTTGCCCAACTAACGGGGCCAGTTTCATTTTGTCGCCTGTTGTGTTCAGAGCTGGTTCATACTTAATTTGGTGCGACGATTAAAGCCCTAACGGTTGCAATATGGTGGACAGTTATGAACGTTAAGAGCAAGTCAATTTGAAGCAGGAAGAGAGAAGCGAATGATTCTCCATTCACATCAAGAGATGATATCAGATTACAGTTTCTTGAAGAATTTGTGAATTGGTTGAGGACATGGTTTAATATGACCTTGCAATACGGTCGCCTTTCAGTAGACACTTTTAGGACTCCCATACGAACAAGTGCCATTGATAAGCTTTTGTTTAGACCTACCTCAAGTTTAGTACTGTATGTGTTGCCAGGAAAGTTTCAAACTGATACACTTGAGAAGAGATTTAGTTCTTATAGACAGTTGTGTGGTGCCATTTATAATGTATCTGTTTTACAAGATTTTGAAGCTGAGAAGAAGATAACTCTTTATTGCCACCCTAGTTTGCACCATCGGTTACAGGCAATAAAGAACATAAAATACACATGAACCCCCCCCCAAAAAAAATATAAAGAATTGGAGAAAACAGTAAAGGAGTATGAGATTATTGCCCTAGTAGAGACGTGGTTAGGGAAAGGGATAGAAATTGAATGGGATGGGTATAGAGTAGTCAACGTGATAAAAGAAAAAAGGGGGAGAAGAGGAAGAAATCCGGGTGGGATAACAGTTTTAATAAAAAATGAGATAGTAGAGAGAGTAGAGAGAATACAGAATGAGGTAGAAGGGGTGGTATGGCTGAGAATTAAAATGGGAAATGATGTGAAGGAGGCAATTTGCCTGGCTCTATTATACAACCATCCTACAGAAGAAATAGTAAAGACAAAGATATAAATAGCTATGGGGTAAGATTATTAGAGTTATGTGCTATAGAAAAATTATATATTTTAAATGGATGGATGAAGGGAGATAGTAATGGTGAACTGACATTCATCACATCGAAGGGCGGGAGTGTAGTAGATATAGGAGTTAGCACGGAAATAGCTCTAAAGAAGATAATAAGTTTTGAGGTGACAGAATTGTGTGATAACAGAACATATGCCCATCAAGATAAAATTAAGAGGGGAGTATGATGGACTGAAGAGAAGGGTAGGAAAAAGAGACAGGTATAAGGAGGGATGGAAGTACATTTGGAATGCTACTACGATCGAGCGATTGATAACAGAGTTAAAAGAGAGTGAAGAAAGTATAAGTGTTGAAAGTGAAAGGATGTTGGAAGGAGGGGATGTGGATGAAGTTTTTAAACTAATAGAACGCCCAGTATGGAAGGTGGGTAAGAAAGTGAGAATAAGGGAAGAGATAGACAGAAACATAGGCACGGGGTGGTTTGATGAAGAGTGTAAGAGGAAACGAGTGGTTGTAATGACAGCTCTAGCGGACTTCAAGAAAGGAGGGGAACAAGGGAAAAGAGAGGAATATTGTAAATTAAGAAGAGATTACAAGAAGTTACTAAATGAGAAAAAAAAGTGCTGGAAAGAGACGGAAGCTGAGAGAGTGAACAGGTATTGTAAAGAGAAAAGATTTGATAGGGTTTGGGAAACTATAAATAAGATAAAGAGAACTATATCGACAGGGGGAGGAACAATGATAACAGAAAATGAGTGGATAGGATATTTTGCAGAGCTTTTGGGTGGGAGGGGAGAAGGTCAGGGGGGTATGGAAAAGACGTATATTGTAAAGGAAGTACAAACAGGAGTATAGTTACTAGATGAGGAGATAACAAGTCAGGAAACAGTTAGGGTGTTAAGTAAAGTAAAAACCAAAATGGCGGGTGGGGCAAATGGTATTACTAACAGGATATGGAAGGAAGTAGGAGCAAATGAAGTAATGTTGAAAGTGATGGTGAAATTTTTTAACAAGATATGGGAAACGAATAGAAGAAGATAAGAGTGCACTGTTTGCTACAATTAAGGTCTGCAAAATATAAATATCTTTAAGCAAGGGCATGTTTGAATTAGATTCCGATTCATTGAACATAACTGACGAAACAGTTATATTTTGTGAATTTTCCAGTGTGCTAGTGAAAGTAAATGAAATAGAAGTAGACTTCGATAACATGTTTCCTGTCATTTACATTTCATGTTATGTAGCTTTTACGCTAGCCAGTAAACTTACTTGCAGATACTGTATTTCGAACATATCAAATGAAACAGTGGAAAATGACATGTTTAATAGCTTAAACAGAGGTGGGTTATCGGTCCCATCAGAATTGCTCTTAAATGTGTGTACAAGTGCATATAAGATCATGCAGATTTTAATCTTTGAGGAATATGAAGTAGCATTCCTTCGGAGTAAGAATCAGAAGTGTGTGTTGATTCGGCTTGCTAGGCAAAGTGTTAAGTGATACAAGGGAGTCCTGCTCATATTGTGAAAAACCTCTGTATGAACTTCTCTGCCTATCTTTACCCTATTTTGCAAATATTTTGATCAACAACTACACAAAACATGTTAATGATGCTGATGCTATAGTTAAGAGTTCTGGCAAGAAAAGAAAACTGATGACCCTGGAGTGATTATGTTGAAGTTGATTCCCAATGTGAAAATTGTATTTTGATGGACATAGAATTGTATTGTTTATTCTAGTTGTAGCCATATGTTTGTTTATTCTCATATTTACATTGACGTATTTATTTTAATTTTCACCTTGTTTTATATGTATCCAATGAAAACTGCTCTTCCAGCAACGTTTTATTTGAGAAAACATAATTCAAGGTTAACTTCCCATATGTTACAAGTAGGACTCCAAGGAGTTTGTTTAGATCTTCCTCAAGTTGAATATGTGTTGCCAGGAAATTTTCAAGCCGATACACTTGAGAAGAGATTTAGTTCTTATAGACAGTTGTGTGGTACCAATTATATTGCACCAGTTTTACAAGTTTTTGAAGCTGAGAAGAGGATACGAGTGCAGTGTTTGCTAGGATTAAGGTCTGCAAATATAAAGAAATATCTTCAAGCAAGGACATGCTTGAATGAGATTCCGATTCATTGAACATAACTGACGAAACAGATACAGTATTGCCAAGTTTCAGTGTCACGGCCTTAGTGTAGCCTGGCCATGGCCTACCATATTTAACCGATTTAAAGAGCTAACGAAGAAAAGACCAGCTAAACAATCCATAGTGAATCTGCCACCTGCGAACAGCCCTAAATGCATAGCAGTGGTGATTGATTGATTGATTGATTGATTGATTGATTGATTGATTGATTGATTGATTGATTGATTGATTGATTGATTGATTGATTGATTGATTGATTGATTGATTGATTGATTGATTGATTGATTGATTGATCCAGGACACTTGAGCACAGGAGGGAAGCACATAATCAACTCTCCTATCTTCTTTCCTAGAACCCATCAAACTTCGTACCTGACTGCACTGTCACAATTTCCGACAGGGCTGGGAAGCTGTACCAATCTAAATCTCAGTATTAACAGTGATTTCTCCCCCGGGATGTTTCCCTATTCACTCTATGAAAATGTTGTTAAAGTGTCATGTAAAGTCTCGGAGCAATCATCTACCCTAGGCCAAAATGATTACAGCTCTTTACTTAAACTACAGACCCCACAATACAACAGGATATCGGACATTTTCTACAGTACTTATGACCAAGGATGTCTCAACCATTTGATATGCTACGAAACAATTGACAACTATCGTAAGAGAAACAAATGCCTGACAAATGTCCGTCTGTTATCATACACCAGAATGAACAATGAACTCCTAGTTTGCCTTTTAGTACGTTTTAGTTACACAAAGTTCTTTAAACAGATCTTTATTGATTCCGTCAGCTCACTGTAATATCAAGGTAAAACAAACTGCCCACTTTTCTCGATTCGAACCAAGACATTCTCGTCAAGTGCGAGGACACATAGCATCTCAAAAATCCCTTCAGTAATTTTAGCTATAGAAGGATACAGGGATATGAAGGCTTAGGGTACAACATTAAGTGTTGCCTGTTTTAAATAATTAATCGTAAAGAGTACACACTATGCATTGGTCATTTTATTAGCGACAAGATGCTTCTTAAAGAACTACATATCCCAATTTCGTCGTCAATAATGACGTAAGTGTAACAGACAGTGTAACGCTGGTCCTTGATATAAAGTAAACGTTTAATCCCGGCTTTTGATAGGTGTCTCAATCAGTTCTGAACATCAGTTCCAGGTTTTCAGTGAAAATGCATTAATGTTACCAAGTATATCCCATACAGTGAGTGTGTGCGAGTGAACATGAAATTATACTGACCAACTTAAAACACAGATAGTTACCTCAAGTTCTATACACTTACAATATTTCTTGAATCATTGAACTGAATTGCACTATGTAAAAACCAAAAACAACACGAAAAATTGCGGAGTTTGTGAACTACTGTGTTTATCTGTAATTAATTCATGTCCATATTTTTCACACAAATGTGTATTTCATTTAATTTACTGAGTTTGTTAAAAATGAACTTGTATTGATGATTTGTGTCAAAAAATATATGTTTCAGTAAAAAACATGGGTAAACAATGCAAATATTGATTAGTATTATTATTACTATCATTGTTATTATTATGACTTGCGGGGTATGGCTATGAAGTGTTTACATCTATTTAGTATGATTATTATTATTATTATTATTATTATTATTATTATTATTATTATTATTATTATTACTATTTACGTAGTTATGTACGAACCGTATTTGGTATAATCATGATCGTATTTTTTGTGATGTTATGTCATGAAATATCTGCTGTATATATATATGAGTTTGTTTAATATAAGAACAGGTAATTAATAGTACATAATTTATTATTACCTGTATATATGATGTATAATCCAATGTAACATTGTGCAATACACCGTAATATCCAGAATAACGTATCTTTGGCACCAGATAGTTACAGAAAATTCTTTACATTGTAACTAGGCTACTGGAGACTCTCGAAATTACGAAAAAATATGCTGTGTCATATTCTTTTATAAGCGTGGCCAGACAACGTATATAAAAAGGCAGTCTACATGGTAGAGTTGAGTTGTTTTAACGAGACTTGTGTGGAAGTCGTATTAACCTAGTGTTTGAAGTCAAGCATGTGAATTGGTTTTGTTGGGTTGGTAGTTGACATGTATCTGTTGCAGTCTTCTTCTGATTCTTCGTAGTAGGCAGCTGTTGAAAATGGTAGTTTATAGATGTGAATATAACATATTATGTATATGGTCTGTAAATAAAATAGTGTATACAACTGACAGTAGGTAATGTCTGAGTCATCAGTTCTCAGACTAGATTGATGCAGTTGTCCATTTCAATCCTTCATTTTATCTGCTGTACACTAATTTGATTGTCTTATTTGTCTTGGCCTCGCTCTAGCATTCTTATCTCCTACACTTCCCTCCAAAATCAACTGAACAAGTCTTGAGTGCCTATCAATTTACCTCTTCCCATGTTTATATTTTGAAAAATCGTTCTCCTCTTACCAACTTGGATCAGAAACAGTTCATTTGTGATCCAATCTACCTATCTCAGCTTCAACGTACTTTATTAATACAACATTGCAGACACATCATTCATACCTTTTGGTTTTTTCTTGATTCAGAAATATGGTGTCATTGAAGAAGTCTCAGACTTTTCAGATATTTGATCACTGATAACTCACATCGCACAAAACAAGCGATACATACTTGACAGAACGATTAAATATGAACAAACTGCAGACCAAGCTTAAGTTGGTTTACAAAAGACGTCGCATTGGGAGCCTTAGGCCTACATACGATACATGCAAGGGAAGTATGGAATATCGAACTTATAGATAATGCGATTACCTTTCGAAGCATGAGGACTGATTCCAAACTTTACAGTTAATATTTTTACAAGTTTTGATGTGAACAGTAAACGTTATAGTTATTAGCTCTAAATATACCCGAAAAATCGCCGTCAGTACTACAGTTTGTTCTATATTTTATCCCTAAATACAATTTCCAAATCGACAGCCCTTAGCCAATTGGTTTTAAACTACAGTACTTTTTAAATGTATGCTTTCATCATAATCATACCTAATGTTATAGTTTGTACGAATTGATTGGTAGGCTGTATCTTCCAGGTAACGCTCGGCTAAGGATAGCTACTGTATTTGGGTTCTCCCCCACTCTTTCTGCACTCTCCACGTCTCACTGCCACGTTCTGTGCAAACGACTTCAAACATATCTTTCTAATATCCATACCTATGCTTGAGATAAGTGCTTCTATTGTAGAAAAGCCTTCCCTGCCTGAACTAGTCTACATTTTATATTCACCTTGATTCAGCCAATACTGGTTATTCTACTTCCTAAGATTCGCCTAGTTTCTTAAAAACTTCATGCCCCAGTCCATTTCCTGCAATAACTCTCAGGCAACTCGGAGAGCATCTCAGCTTGGTCCGACTAGGGCTAATATGGCATGCGTCACTAGCACTCCTAAAATCACATTTCAAAAACCATGGTGATAGTCAAGATTTTATGTCGTAGTGATTGTTTCTTACGCTGTAAAACGAAAGACTTTTTAGTCTAAAGGAAAGAGTCTATCCGACGCCTTGAAGAAACAAAGATTCATAAACCTAATATCGTCAAAGGTTATTAAAAGAATAAGAGTTGTTCAAGTGAAACCAGACTGAATGATGACAGGAACCTGAAATTTTTCAGAATGTCCGACTCCGTTAATATTAATGTGAGAAACCTGAATTACAATATTTACTGGCATACTAGATGATCCCATATATGGGCTAATATTTCGGTATTTCGGCGGCTCTTAAGCCATTATACATATTATTATTATTATTATTATTATTATTATTATTATTATTATTATTATTATTATTATTATTAAAAAATGTGAAGAAAAGATAGAAAATGAATACTGCTTCGAGCATGAAGCTACACAAAATAACATAAAATAAGTTGAGGATACTTACTCGATACGAACATTTTTGAGGGGATGTAGAAGAATACCTACGGATATAATCTGCCCAATGTACTTTTCTGCGGTCAAATTTTTTTTCCGTTATTTCTTACTCAAAAGTACTCCTTAGGAGCACTATAGAACATGCCTTAAAAAAATCTTTGAGCACTTATGCCATTTATAGTATAAAAATACGTAAGTTTATAAATAGGCCCTCAATCACCATCTTATCTGATGTCAACCTAGCTGAATATTATTTGATCATGTATTAAAATATTTCCTAGCATCTATGCACACTTTTCATTCGCCACCTTGAACTTACATTCCAACATTACTAATAACTGTGATCAATGCGCTCCTTAATCTTCATATTGGATCATCTCTGGAATCGTTTTCAAGTAAATGTAGGCCTACTTGAAATTAACTCGTGAACATTCCTGAATGTGCATATCGAACATCACGGATGTATGAGCTCAGCACTCTTAACTTATTGTTATATTGATTATGATTATTTAACATTCAAGAAGAACTATTTCAATTATTAATTTCTTTAGTGTATCATCAATTGTATTCAATTTTAAAAATGCAAATTCGAGTAGACTTACAAGGTGACGTAATTCATTTATTACTAAAACACTAGTAATGATAAATCTAGTGTAGGTGTTATTATAGTCATAGCCTATCACACAAATCGTTAGATCATTATTTGATGTTACTCAATATTGTACCCTTGGAAATGTGGGTGCAGTATGATGTTATTCCAGTTCCTTTATAATTGCATTCGAATAACTAGAGAATACTCCAATAAGCATGCATAACCTTCATCAACATTACTAAAATGGCAACATAAATTGCATTCAAACAGAGCAGGTGAAGAAATTACGTTAGTATAATAAAATCGAACATAAACGTGCGATATAAATGTAGTGCCATAGCAACGAATGTTTAGTTTGTCGAACTTAGATCATTTTAACCAAATCTATAGGTTTACCTCCTTCCCAAGGATAGTAATGCATATACCATACTGCGTTTAACAAAGATTTTACACAATATTCTGGGCATACTTGAAACCTGCACCGTCTTTACTTCTATAATATCGTTTCCACTAATGACAAAATAAAATTATTCGTCGAATGATTCTGGAGTTTACTTTAATAAATAATAAGCTATTCCAGAGTGGCCACGCCCAGTGCTCATCCGGACACTATCTCTTAACCAAAGGCTCCTGGTTCGAGATTTCCTGCTCGTCCTAGAATTAACTCTTAGCCTAATGACTGAAACACGATTCTCTCATCTTTGTGGGAACAATTCGGTGAGTATCTGATCCAAGAAGCTGCGAACACGGTTGCGTAGGAAAAGCAATATGGCTGATTGAGTCATTACGATGACCACATCACACTCCAATATGACATTAACATGGGTATTAGTCGCCTTACCAAGCATACAACCATTTAACATTTCTAGAAAACCTAAGGTTAAGTGCATACAATATATACAACAATTATGCCTACCGTCTTTGTCCGGGTTGAACCATGTCGTTGTCCTGGTCATATCCTATCCCATTGTTATGTACTGATTAACGATTTTTCCAATACTTCACATTACTCTTTATCAAAATGACTGATATATATAGTATCTTTACTCGGTGCGAAGTAGTCAGTCACCACCAAGCAACTAAAATCGACTAGTCATAATCTACACGACAGAACGGAGAACGTAATTGAAGTTCGACAGACCGTAAACGCTTCATTTCGAATACACAGTATTGCTATGTTTTAAAATAATCATTGGTCAGGATAATGCATAAACTGTCAAAATATTCATGTCCCTCTTATATACTCTAGAAAATTAGGCCTATACTTGTTCGCGTATTAAATAATATTTTACAAAAGCAAACTGGGATGTGAGTTCTTAGCAGTTGTACTTCGGTTCTTTATAATTTTGGACTATAACTGTCTTTTGAGAAATAAATAACATTTTTCAGTGTCGTAGAACACAAATGCAGACCGTTTGCTTATCTGTTTCTTGAAAAACAAAAGTGGATTTGCAAAATATTTTCTGGGAGTTACTGTGCATTCCTTTCTCTGAATTAATAATTAATTTGCATTCTATGTGTAAAATAATTCAAATAAACTTGACGTAGAGGGAATTCCTTACAACTGAACATAAAAGTTCCAATAAAATTTCACATCATAGATCCTTGTAAAAGTTGAATGTAACCGGCCCGATAGTTCTGTTCCAAGGTGCAGATCGAAGAGGTGTATTTTGAATATAGATGGCAATATGAATAATGTTTGTACTATTGCATTAGGAAGACGCTGGGTTCGGACCCCACTGTCGGTGTTGGTTTACTATTTTCACACTAGGAAAATTCTGAGGCTGTATCTTAATTAACGCCACTGTCTCCTCCTTCCGAGTCCTGGCCATATCCTATCTCATCGTCGCTATAAAACATGTGTCGGTGCGAATAACAAATAATTGTTTGTACGATCTTAGGAGTGATAACCAAAACGTTTATGTTATTAGAAACTGAATGGGCCGTAATCTAGCTCTCGGGGACCTGCCTTAAAATTCTTCCAGAGCTCTCTTTCTGATTTTTATAGTTCAAGAAATTACTGTGCATTTTATGAAAATTGCAACAAATTACCATCATTTGAGTAGATACAAAGAGGTTGTTTTACATTTCTTTTGAGACATTTACAACTAATGAAGACATAATGCATACAAAGATACATACTTTATAACTACGTTAAACGAATGAAATAAAATTATGAAATTGAAGCATTGTTAGGCAATTCATTGTAAGATGTCTCTTTCGAATATTTTTCTTCTTTAGAGAATAACGACTTATTAATACAATTATAGTGAAAGATTAACTAACTGTGTCTTTCTCCACACGCACTTACCGACTACTCAAGCAGTCGCCGAAACCCACATCACGTTAAATAAGTATCGAAATGCTCAGTCACTCACGGTAACAGCGGTACTTCTCTGCAGGGCCGCAGAGAGAATGCGTAGGCGTATCTTTGGTTTGGGAAGCATTATTTAGCTAGTTCAACGATCCATTTTGGAGGCCTGGGTTCGATCAATACGGAGCAGGCGTGTCTGGGGGGGACTACGGCAAAGTGCAGGTTAGGGATGTCTGTCATCCCCTCCTGTAACCACAGGTAGAGCCATCACTGATCTGAACTGACTGCGCATATATAATCCTAAATACCATGCACCCCAACCTATCCCTCTCCTCCGCCTCAACGCCCGTCCAGCAAATGGTATGTCAAGAATATTCTACTTATAGTACCATCTAGCTCTGTTACCATAGTTGGAAAAGGAAATGGAAGATACTCGCGTTGGCATCAGTTAGGAAGATTGTAGACAAACTCGACAGGGACGCTTTTATGCTTCGTTTCTTCAGTGCAATATTATAAGCAAAATGTGAATGTAACATAATAAAGTGTTCTACTACGACGAATTTTTATCTCTATGCTCGTAGGACCCGATAACCCGATACGAAAAACCAGACACTCGTCTCCCTTCCTCTTCCAACATACCTGTAGTAATCTACAGAATCAAAATTCAAAATGCCTAATGTTATACGACGGTCGAGTCATAAGTTATGGCAACTATTTTTTCTCGCGAACAAGAGACAACACGGAAAATCTAAGATATACATTTGGAAATATAGGGCATGTACTTATGCATAGTGCCTGAAGACAAATTCTGACTTCAGGAGATTCTCGTAGGAAAGTGACAGAACATTTTTGGTAAACATTGTTTTATTATGGTATAGACAGCAAATACACAAGACTACGTACAAAGGACAGGTCTCCACTGGTTACAGACCATCGACATAATCACCCAAGGTTTCCACTCTGCGTTGCCAGCGGTGGGGCAGACGCTGAATACCGTTCGCTGCATGTGTATCGCTAACGTGTGACACCTCTCTCCAAAATGCTATTACGATGTCCTCTTTGTTAGCAAACCGTTGTCCACGTAATGGCTTCTTTACTTTGGGGATTAGATCATAGTCACACACCTAATGCTTCCCGCAGCTCTGCATGGCATTGGCATGCATTTCTGCCGCAGAGAACTGCTATTTTAATATACGATCGTTGCTCCTGCTTGTTGACTTCCATTTTGTGACGCTCTCACTCACACACTGAACTTGGGGGCATGGTTAGACCCACACTGTTGTTTACACACACCATCTAGTGGCATAATACGCAAGTACATACCGTACGTTTCCAAATGCATATATTAGATTTTCCGTGTTGTCCCCTGTTCGCGAGAAAAAAAATAGTTGCCATGAGTTATGACTCGACCTCCGTATTAAGTGTAAACTAATAATCATAACTGAGACCACCTCCGTAGCAATACACCTTACTAGTTATTAGAGATGAAATTAGTAAATATGTCACGAGGCGGTAGTATGGATTATTTCGAGTAAAAAACGGTCATATAAACATATTTCCTATTTGTTTTGTGTGTAGAATTACATCTGTTTGTGTAGTAAGCATAAGAACAACCATGCAAACAGCATTAAAGACACACACATTACTTACTGATGCATTTATTGATGCATAAATCTACGACCTTTGGAACAAGTAGATTTTTGTCTTTGGGGATGGATGAAGAGAAGTATACAGGGTGTTTAAAAAATGGGGGGCATAATTTCAGGTATGTATTTGTTATATGTAGACAATCAAAATAGTTTACTACAACATGTGTCCGGAAATGCTTCATTTCCGAGTTATGGCCTTCACAACACTGAACTTCACCGGAACGTGTTTCTTCCGCAGGTCATTGCCATTACAGAAGATGTTCAAAATGTCCACCTCCTGCTTGAATACAGACCTCACATCGATGTCTCAATGACATGGATCGAATGTTTCCTGATCGATGGATAGGTAGAAGTGGCCCCATTGCTTGGTCTCCACGCTCACCTGATCTGAACCCTCTCGTTTTCTACTTGTGGGGCCATTTAAAATCATCGGTGTATTTGTCTCCGGTGCCTGCTGTGGAAACCTATCGGAATCGAATTGTGGCATCGTGTGAGGACATACGCAATACTCGTGGAGTTTGGAATCGTGTTCGCAGGTCAATGAGACACCGATGTGAGGTCTGTATTCAAGCAGGAGGTGGACATTTTGAACTTCTTCTGTAATGACAATGACTTACGGAAGAAAAACGTTCCGGTGAAGTTCAGTGTTGTGAACTCCATAACTCGGAAATGAAGCATTTCCGGACACATATTGTAATGTACTATTTTGATTGTCTACATGTAACAAATACATACCTGAAATTATGCCCCCTATTTTTGAAACAGCCTGTATAGAAGAAATAAACACAAGATATGAACTGGTCACTCGTATTATGCGTAGTTGTACCCTCATAAAAGAACTCCAACACAACCTCCGACACGTTACACAAACTGTTGCCAAGAGAGTTAAACTGTGAATTGGAGTCGGTGGTTGGAGTTTGAATATGTACTGTGAACTGTTCTAAGGGACGTAAGCTCATGCATCAGTCAATGCATCTACGAAGTTTGTAACTTAAATTGTGGCAACTATTTAATTACAACTGATACAAAGGTATACATGTTACTAAGTTTTACTGTCCTTCAAAGTAGTCACCAGCATTGTGTTCAATCCGTTGCCTGCGATGTGGATGTCGTAGGATACCTTTAGCAGTGCTTGTTGTGTTCATAGTTCGAATGGAGAGGTCTATTGTCTGACGAATCTCTGGAACAGTTCTGAAGCGAATGCAATTGAATGTGCCAGAGGTCGTACAGCACGACAAGGGGCTCGCGGGGAATCGGGTAAACTGCATTGCCTTACAGAACAGTGGCACAGTGAGTAAAAAAAAAAAAAAACAGCCTTCAACGATTTTACTCATGCCCTGGCGTTCTTTCAGAATATGAAGTACAGGGTATGCGCTAATCCAATATCTCGGGCCACAACGATTCGTATGGCGTCGATCAGTGTCCAGTAACGCGACAAGAGCATGCACTTCTTATTCACTGACACTAGAACAACCTGGACGACGCATGTCTGCCACATTTTTTGCATTTTGAACTCTTGCACATTGTGTAATATTTTTCTGTCAGTAAGTAATTTGGCCTGAACTGTTGCACATTATGTAGGGATTTTGGATCAGTAAATATATCAATAAATTACTTGTATGACTTTAATAATAATTTTCGTGAGGTCGTTCTTGAGGGTATCGTGCAAAACCAGCTGTAATCCCACACACATCGCACGTTAGACACTATATTTATCTGACCTTTTGTACTTTAAATAGTCCATTCTATTGCCTCCCGAAATAGTTATCATTTTTCCCGAAACACCCTCCATGCAAGTGATCTAGAGAACTCAGTGACCCTGCCACACATAAACTCTGGCTCAGGAATCCTATCCACTGGTCTAGGCATATCTTTAGAACTTCCAACCTTTTGAAATAATATGACAGTTTGGTTCATTTATGTGTTTGAAACAAGTCATAAATCGAAATAAACTTTCAGCCTATTAGGTCGTGTTCCGTACATACAGTAGGCCTACGTGTTGAAGACATGTTAAGTACAGAACAAAAATGCTAGAGCAACCGACGCAAAATCGGGGGCTGTGTGTTCGGATCACACTGGTGTCGGTTGGTCCATTTTTGTTTATTTCGGTTACAATGCAGTCGTGAAAGTTCAACATTCGTCAAGTCATAAATGTTATTTCTGCTTAGAGGATAGCTGATGAAGAGAGAATTAACAGTCTATAAGTCACGAACGTCCAGTTAAATAATCGTCCCTTCATCTACTTTGCGAGAGTCCACCCACGTGCTACAATATTGTCAAATGTTGTGTTTTGTCCCTTCGTAGACAGTTCATAACAATAATAATTTCGTGTGGCTATTTCTAGCCGGGTGCAGCCCTTGTAATGCAGACCCTCCAATGAGGGTGGGTGGCATCTGGCATGTGTAGGTAACTGCGTGTTATTGTGGTGGAGGATAGTGTGTAAGTTGCAGGGATGTTGGGGACAGCACAAACACCCAGCCCCCGAGCAATTGGAATTAACCAATGAAGGTTAAAATCCCCGACCCGGCCGGAAATCGAACCCGGGACCCTCTGAACCGAAGGCCAGTACGCTGACCATTCAGCCAGCGAGTCGGACAAGTTCATAACAGATAATCAAAGAAAGTAAGGGCGGAATGTGATATGTCGTCGTTACACCTGCGAAAACTGCTATGTGAAAGATTTCAACTCAGAACTTTGCCCAGTGAGGTTTTGTCATCTAAGGTTCAATATTGTGTGAATATCGTCGCTCGACCGGTAAAAGGTTGTATTCAACAAAGCTCTTCCTATCAATTATTCTCCTTAAGACTGGTCACGCCTCCCAGCCACGTATGGATATGCAGTCCATCAGAACAAATTTTGTTGCGTTCATTTTCCTATGCCCATGTGTAAAGGAAAATGAACCTTACAGTACCGTACTGTAGGAATGTACGTTTGCATTACATATTTACGCACTCCTAGTGTACAATGCATGTAAGGTTCATTTTCGTTTAATTGTCGACATAGGAAAACGAACACAAAGGACATTGTTCTGATGGACTGCGTATCCATATGTGGCTGGGAGGCGTGACCAGTCTTAAGGAGAATAATGGATAGGAAGAGTATTGTGGGATGCAACGTTTTACCGGTGAAGCGACGATATTTTAAAAGAATTCTCGTTCTTGTGGTATATGCACTGTGGGTCATTATTTCTCCCACAATATTATCACATAGCGATTTTCACAGGCGCAACAACGATGTATTTATCCTACACTTAAATTAGCCTATACTGACAAATTTAAATATTTTCACGAAGACGAACCATAAGCTTTACGCAACAATGCATTACTGTACGGTGAAATTTATTTTAAA
The DNA here is from genome assembly GCF_040414725.1 of Anabrus simplex. NCBI lineage: Eukaryota > Metazoa > Arthropoda > Insecta > Orthoptera > Tettigoniidae > Anabrus > Anabrus simplex. The sequence continues at coordinate 398,779,072 of NC_090265.1, read as the reverse complement.
AGACAATGTTTAGTGACAACGTGATTTTAAATAGTATGCTTGCCTTATGTAGAGTCCCGTTAGTATGATGACTTCCTTAGATCTTCATAGCAATACCGTTGAAAATAGCTTCGATTGAACAGGTTATTTCCAACAAAGTAAATACCTGGTGAATCAGCTGCCCCTACCAAAGTTTTGTTCTGCAGCGCAACAAACGTGTGAGATGGTCCCGAGGTCGGTATTTCTCTGCTAGCATCCCGTATGGCACTAATGCATTGCACGCACATCCTGCAAACGATTCTGTACACTACTATCGTTCCAGCCATCTGACTATAGACCGTTCGAAAAATATGACATACTTTCAATCATTTATCCTGCGCCAGTCTACCATATAACTATGTAAAGATGTTGTGCCAAGTGACCGGGTATAGCAAAATATGAAATTGAGTTGAAAATTACAATACAGTGATGTGAAGAAAGTACTAAACAGAGAAATGGAGGAGTAACGTACTCTAAAGCATTCTTAATACAAATACAGTATCACTCACAGTGCTGGCGTAGTCTATGTGGTCAAACGCTAGTCTATGAATTAACGGAACGTATCCTACATCGCATTTTTTTTACATCGATACGAAGCTCCGGTGCTTAAACACAGGCTAGTGTGTGCCACACACAAGCAGTAACGCGTCAATATATATTTGTGCGCTTCGCACATTGTAGTCCTATTCAGTCGGAATGAAGTCACTTCAGTCATTCGCCATATATTTCACGGATGAATACGTTAACATGCTCCTTATCTAAGGGGAACCAAGAAAATATTCGTTGCAGGTACTAAGTCTGTACCTGGAAAGGACTCCGGGCAGGCGCAATCCGACTGCAAAGACTTTCCACAGTGTTGAAAGATGTTTATGGACACCAGTGGTACTTCAGACGACAGCATTTGTTCGAGAGAAGACCGTAACGACTGGTGAAATTGAGGAAGCTCCCGAATACACGGGTAACTGCACAACAGGTGAACATCTGCCAGGCTTCCGTACTACGAATACTGCATGCACATAAATATCACCCCTACTATCTACAGCCAAACCAGGAGCTCCACCGGTGGAATTTCCGAAGCTCGAATGGATTCTTATCAGTAGCTGTTAGGAAATCTGGAAAGTGATACAGAATTTCTGTCGAAAATCCTGTTCCCTAGACGAATCACGATTCCACAAGAGTGGTACCATCAACCATCACAGGAGGACCTGTCTCTTGGCCTACCAGGTCACCGGATATAACGCTTTTATACTTCTTTCTGTGGAGGAATTTGAAAAAAAATTTACATTCAGAAAATCCCCAGCGCCTTCGACAACTCATTACCGAAACCTGCAGATCAGTATCTACAGTGTTCTAAAATTTCCATTACCGAGCTCGATAGCTGCAGTCGCTTAAGTGCGGCCAGTATCCAGTAATCGGGAGATCGTGGGTTCGAGCCCCACTGTCGGCAGCCCTGAAGATGGTTTTCCGTGGTTTCCCATTTTCACACCAGGCAAATGCCGGGGCTGTACCTTAATTAAGGCCACGGCCGCTTCCTTCCAATTCCTAGGCCTTTCCTATCACATCGTCGCCATAAGACATATCTGTGTCGGTGCGACGTAAAGCAAATAGCAAAAAAAAAAAAAAATAATTCCATTCAGCGGCGTGCCCAGATGTGTATAAACCAAGCGGGTCATCAGTTCAACATATAGTAATGTATCTACCCATTGTTAGTGCAGTTAGTGATGACATACCGGCCCTTTGTAGGGTTACATACACTTCATCAACTGAAAATGTGCATAAAACAGAATATTTTACGTATATTAGGAGGCAGTAGAAAACAAATAACTGAAAAAGTATCCCTGCCCCGGACTCGAACCTATCACACTGGCGCACCGTAGCGGCCGGCTTGCTCTTACCATCAATGTTATAAATGAGTTTAGATTTTAGTTCATGTGATAGTTTTAAGAAGGTCGGAATGTCCACTTCGTGTTTCACATATCAGATTATTTAGAGAACGCACTCGTAGATTCTGTTATTTAATAATAGTATGGCATAACAGATTCCTATTTTTGTGTAGACCATAAATACAAAGACATCCATTTTACTGTGGGTACCGGAAGGGCAGGTGATTCCAGGACGTGCAGTTATTTAACTACGGTTTGCATAAAACAGTACAGGTAGGGGCAGCTAATTCGCCTGGTATGTTCTTTTAGACTTTCTGACTGCCTAAACTGGGTGCAATGATCAGTCATCAAAGAACGGAACAGCAAAAACAAAATGCGCATTGGACTAAATTCTTTCCCTTCTTACTGTATCAACAGAGTAGTGTACGGGAACGAATAAAGATCTACTTGCTCTTTCTTTAAATATTATTGGAATATTGGTTTACTTTTGAAATACGAAAGTTGGAAAATCCATATTCCGAAGTAAAAACATAATAAGTGAAAGTGGAATTTCCCCTTACGATATTCAAAACTCCTCGAATGTAAGAAATGTCGTGCAATGTGAGAAGTCGTTATTTATTTACTTGCCTTCATTAGTGGTGAAGTTAAGACTGATGGCCCTCTCTTACACTTAACCACAGTGCAGTAAAAAACTGCCAATACTTAAAATATAAAAGTTATTAAACATGATAGGATTAATGAATTTCAAAGAGTCCACTGAAAGTGCATTCCACATTTTTTAAACTGTTGCTCCAACTATCCCAGTTCAAGTCGCTACAGTTACCCATATTTGAACGGATTACATCACAATGCAGTTGTCCGACTCGTTGGCTGAATGATCAGCGTACTGGCCTTCTGTTCAGAGGGCCCCGGGTTCGATTCCCGCCAGGTTGGGGATTTTAACCTTCATTGGTTAATTCCAACGGCCCGGGAGCTGGGTGTTTGTGCTGTCCCCAATATCCCTGCAACTCACACACCACACATAACACTATCCTACACCACAATAACACGCAGTTACCTACACATGGCAGATGCCGCCCACTCTCATCGGAGGGTCTGCCTTACAAGGGCTGCACTCGGCTAGAAATAGCCACACGAAATTATTACAATGCAGTTTATCAAGATAAACCAAGCTTGTACTGCAGTTTTACATGACTGTTGATGTTGTACTCATAGTCATGGTACCTCTAGTTTTACGTCCAATACGAACTAAGTGGACGTGACCTCTAATTTTTAAAAATCTGCATACATTGGACGGGATTCGAACCGCGCCTGTCTTGTTAAGAAGCCAGAGACGATGCTACACGGTTTATCCTCCCCACGGTTATTGGATAGTACACAGTTACACATGCATGCATAATACCGAAAAACACAACAACCTAAGTCTTTGACATAGAGCAATATCAACAGCAGCAGAATCACTGGTCAACGCAGTGGCAACAACAACTATCTTTAAACATGTTTTAAATAACTAGATCAGAAATGTGAATAAATCCTTTAATCATACTGGTGACCAATTTCTAAGAACCCTGAATAAAGACTAAAAGGCATACGCATCACATAAATAGAAGACTTCTCTACAACAGTAATGAGCTGGTAGGATTCACAGAGTGACGGATTACACGTTACATATACCAGAGCGACACATGAGGGAAATGAAGGAAGGCAACAAAGGGATGGCTGTTCCAACCATTGCGCCTCCTCCATACGAATGTATATTTTATTAATTAAATAGAAAAGCTTTAGTAGTTATTTTAATAACGCACGGGCAAGAATGCCCCATCCTTTTTTTCTTTTTTTCATAATCATCATCATCATCATCATCATCTGTTTACCCTCCAGGGTCGGCTTTTCCCTCGGACACAGCGAGGGATCCCACCTCTACCGCCTCAAGGGCAGTGTCCTGGAGCTTCAGACTCTTGGTCGGGGATACAACTGGGGAGAATGACCAGTAACTCGCCCAGGCGGCCTCACCTGCTATGCTGAACAGGGGCCTTGTGGAGGGATGGGAAGATTGGGAGGGATAGGCAAGGAAGAGGGAGGAAGCGGCCGTGGCCTTATGGTAGGTACCATCCCGGCATTCGCCTGGAGGAGAAGTGGGAAACCACGGAAAACCACTTCCAGGATGGCTGAGGTGGGAATCGAACCCACCTCTACTCAGTTGACCTCCCGAGGCTGAGTGGACCCCGTTCCAGCCCTCGTACCACTTTTCAAATTTCGTGGCAGAGCCGGGAATCGAACCCGGGCCTCCGGGGGTGGCAGCTAATCACGCTAACCACTACACCACAGAGGCGGACTTTTTTTCATAATACAATATAAAATACCTTATAATATTCGTTAATCACGAGGAATTATGGGTGTCTAAGAGGGGGTGTGTACGCTCCTTGTAGGTCCATAAGAGCAATATTGTTTTCTTAACATGGAATGATCTATAGAGAAGAGAGATAAATAAATAAATAAATAAATAAATAATAAATAAATAAATAAATAAATAAATAAATAAATAAATAAATTATTGCCTCAGTTACTATTTGCAGATTTTTATCTGATGCCACTTAGGCTGCCTGCGTATCAAATTCGACGTTCCGTTTAACTCTACGAGATAACAGAGAAACGGAGCTTTTTTCGGCGATCTATAGCTGAGTTAATTTTTTCAGGTAAACACCAATTTGTATACGGATTGTCCAAATGGAACGGAGACTTTTAGCGATTTCTCAAGTCTAGTGGTTTACAATACTTGAACATACAGGAAGTCAATAGTGATGCATGGGTGATATTAATATCTGCCTAAAAACAGTCGTCTTGTCGGGTTAAGCAAACTTCCAGCTGTCCACCTGATGACGAATACCCCGAGTGAACAAAATCCATGGGTGACGGAGGAACCATTCTTTTTTTTTTTTTGCTAGGGGCTTTACGTCGCACCGACACAGATAGGTCTTATGGCGACGATGAGATAGGAAAGGCGTAGGAGTTGGAAGGAAGCGGCCGTGACTTTAATTAAGGTAATTTGCCTGGTATGAAAATGGGAAACCACGGAAAACCAGGGCTGCCGATAGTGGGATTCGAACCTACTATCTCCCGGATGCAAGCTCACAGCCGCGCGCCTCTACGCGCACGGCCAACTCGCCCGGTGAACCATTCTTCAACGGCGTTTTGGACTCATCATTGTTTGCGAATGATTGTTTTCTTTTCTCTCCATTTTCTAACCAAGCCGGCCCCGCGGTGTAGGGGTAGCGTGCCTGTCTTTTACTCTGAGGACCCGGGTTCGATTCCCGGCCAAGTCAGGGAGTTTTACCCGGATCTGACGGCTGGTCCGAGGTCCACTCAGCCTACGTGATTACAATTGAGGACCTATCTGACAGTGATATGGCGGCACCGGTCTAGAAAGCCAAGAATAACGGCCGAGAGGATTCGTCGTGCTGACCACACGACACCTCATAATCTGCAGGCCTTCGGACTGAGCAGCTGAAAAAGGCCATGGCCCTTCGGAGCTGTTGCGCCATGGGGTTTGGTTTTTGTTGTCTCACCAGTTTGCCCACTGTGCCTGACCTGGTTTTGGTACGGCCTTATTCGCCCATGGTAACATTCACCATCTGAACACTGTGTTACACATCCTTCATTCGATGGTAAATGTCGGCTCCGCCAACACCATCTGCCTTCATAAAGTTAATAACCGAGATGGGCAATTCTGGACGAATTCATGGCAAACCCGTACCTAAGTCATCTTACTTACGCAGGTACAAACAACACACTAACAGTTTTCGACCGTGCCAGATTTCTTCCTGGTACCAGATTTCTTCCCGACATACGTAGATATCCACCGACGCATGCACAGTGTTTTCTTTCTTCGAATAACAACGCTGCTTTTTAAAAAACAAAGTTACTTTACGTCACACCGACACGGATAGGTCTTATGGCGACGATGGTATAGGAAGTAGGAAGGAAGTGGCCGTGACTTTAATAAAGGCACAGCCCCAGCATTTATCTGGTGTGAAAATAGGAAACCACTGTAAACATCTTCAGGGCTGCCGACAGTGGGGTTCGAACCCACTACCTCCCAAATGCAAGCTCACACCTGAACGACCCTTACCGTACGGCCAACTCTCTCGGTTAACGACGCCGTACAAAAGTCCCTGTTTCATTCGGGCAACCCTTACATCGCCGAAGATCTTTTACATGCCGACATCGTATGATATTGAGTGTCGAATGGTCTTTTTCAAAAATCTGACTACCTGTGCCGGCTTTGAAACAGCAATTTTGGGATCCAGAGACTGGTACTCTACCATTATCCACAGAGAGCTAAGAGTGAATATAATGAACAAAGAATGTTAATTGAACTTCGACGATTATCTTGCAAATTTTACTGTATATACTTAGGCACATATGTTTACACTTACCTTTCATTTTAATGTTGACATAAATGTGCATCACGCAAGAGATCATTCAGGAGGTGGAGAGTTCAATCAATGGCTACTTCGGAGCTCGTAACATTCGTCTCACCTGTAAGAATAAAAGATTGAAAATAAGAACTGTAATCCTCTGGCTTACAGAAATATTATTAGTTACCAGCGCAGAAATCCTTTCAATAGAGAGAGCCTCAAAAATTTTAATTTAATACCAGCTGTCATGACCGTCGTTTGCGGAAAAAACACTTCGCTTATGTATAATTACCCCTTTGACGACCGCTTGTACACTAGACTAATTAGACATTTGTTTAATGTCTTTGTTTAATTCGTAGGCGAGAGAGACCCAGTAGGTTTACCGACACCGTGAAAAGCTCCTTTCCAAGATAAAATTTCAGATACTCCGGCGTCTCATATAATCTATTTAAATTGAGAGGACGTCAAACGCTGATAATAATAATAATAATAATAATAATAATAATAATAATAATAATAATAATAATAATAATGCATTTATTTTTACTTCCCACTGGCTTCTTTTACGCCTTTCAGAAGCACCAATGTGCGGGAATTTTGTCCCGCAGTTCTCTCTACGTGCCGCAGTTCTACGGACACGGCACTGGTGGTGGTGGTGGTGGTGGTGATTACTGTTTACAGGGGAAGTACCGCTCGGCAACTCTTGCTTTACATTAATCAGGGATGAAAAGATAAGACGTCCATTTCTTCGAAGAATGAAGGTATCGACAAAATAAACGGGAGGGCCATGAAGGGCGTGGTGTTTATGGACTCGCTAGGCCTCGCAAACTTTAATGTCATCGGGTTTGGAAGATAACAAGAGTTGACTAAGGAGGGATGAACAGGTAAGGCGAAAGTGAGGAGCCGAACACAATTAGACCAATTGGACGGCGTTTTCGAGCACCTTCAAATTTAACTGGATCGAGGTGCGGGCGAACCCACCAAATGGGACTCAAATGACCAGTACTCTACAGTCTGAAGCAAACTGCCCGGCTTCTTATTCTTCTTCTTCTCCTTCTTCTTCTGCTTCTTCTTTTTCTTATTATTAAAATAACCCTTTTTAGGGCACGATAAATCAACTTTGGTTACTTTTCTTAGCATTTTCCAAACTTCCTTCATTTTCTGAGAATGTTAGTCCTTTTCCTCTTACCCGACTCCTTGGCTGAAAGGTCAGCATACTGGCCTTCGGTTCAGAGGGTCCCGGGTTCGATTCCCGGCCGGGTAGGGGATTTTAATCGCTTCTGATTAATTTTTCTGGCTCGGGGACTGGGTGTATATGTCCATCCCAACAGTCTCCTCATCATATTGAGACAACACACTACACTACCAACCACCACAGAAACACGCAATAGTGATTACATCCCTCCATATAGGTTTGGCGTAAGGAAGGGCATCTACCCGTAAAACAGGGCCAAATCCTCATGTGAGACGCAGTTCGCACCCGCGACCCCACAGATGTGGGAAAAAGCGGCAGGAAAAGAAGAAAAAGAAGAAGAAGTTGTTCCATTTCCTCTCGAGTCCATTTTCTTCCAGTTGTTAATTTCTTTCTCTCCTGAAGTCCTGCCTATTATTATTATTATTATTATTATTATTATTATTATTATTATTATTATTATTATTATTATTATTATTATTATTAGATGACTTAGAGATGGTAACTACGATATTCGTATCATCGCATAAGAAGAAGAAACGGCATCACCAAAAGACTTCTTATTTTCATTTGTGTCCTTACATTCCTTACGCGCGAAGGAGTTCTGAAAACTTCGCCTCGTTACTAGCTCAAAACAAATTGCTCTTTTGTGTACTACTTAGTGTTTAACACTAATAATTATATCAAAGGAGTGAAGAAAGGTGCAGGTCATCTTACAATGTGATTCAAATGAAGAGCTCAACAGCAAAATTCTCATGAAGTTCTTTGACCTCTGAACTCTTCTTTCAGGGAGCGACTGTTCTGCCTGTCCGCAGGCTCGCCCGCCCACGCAACAGCCCACTGACCGCACTGCATGTACACCTGTTGGAAAATCGCTACGGGATCATACATCTTCTGAGGTTAACGATGAACTCCAGCAGATTTGCACGTTGTAACAACTTAACAAGAGCACAGCTGTACGGCTCAGGTTAACAACTAAACAGTTTAGCCAGCCAGGGGGAAGACATAGCATTGAAATGCTTTTTTAATGCAGAAGACGCCTAGAGCATCGGAACCCTACTTGGACCAGTAAGCGTTACAAACAACAATGGAAGTTTAAAAATCAAAAAAATTGTAGACAACATGTGTGAGGACAGTGTTCAATATCTCATTGTAAAGATCAAAGAGCAACAGGATTCTTACCTCGGTGATGTATTAGTGCCGTTATTTTCAGATACGGTACGAAAATCGCCATGCTGCGCGGCTAACAATTAGTGTAACTGTCAACGTGACATCACCTCATGTGAAGTGCCTTGTGATTCATCTAAGTGAGTTCTGGAAGTATACGGCAAAACAAAACAAATGTAGGTAGTGAAAGTTTAGGAAAATTGTAGTGAAAAGCAGTGCAAAATGTTGTGGCATATGGACAATGAATGGCTTCAAAATGATCGAAAATGCACTCGAGATAATACAGCGGGTTGTCAGAATTGAAGAAAGTTCAAAACCACCATTACTGTCCTTAGAAAGGTTTTTTGTGATCACTTCAAAGTTAGGTTGCCAAGCGTTGTGAGGCGAGTTCCGCGCACCTGGAGCCCCAGTTGAACACATCTACTGGCACAGTGGAGGAAAAGCCTCAAATCCTTAGTGACTAGATACTTTAATTCGACAATACGTACCACGCGGTGTGATGTATAGGGCCTACTACGTTAAAACGTGTGGCTGTGACCCCTACAATAGCCCCGCTCAAATTTCTATTTAACAACATCATCATCATGTCCGGCTCCATGACTAAATGGTTAGCGTGCTGGCCTTTGGTCACAGGGGTCTTGGGTTCGATTCCCGGCAGGGTCGGGAATTTTAACCATCATTGGTTAATTTCTCTGGCACGGGAGCTGGGTGTAAGTGTTGTCTTCGTCATCATTTCATCCTCATCACGACGCGCAGGTCGCCTACGGGAGTCACATCAAAAACCTGCACCTGGCGAGCCGAATCCGTCCTGGAATCTCCCGACACTAAAAGCCATACGCCATTTCATATCATCATCATCATTACGACAGTCATTTTTTTCAGAAATCTGAAATTGAGAAGTTCTCTACAATAACCCTCTAACATTAAATAGAGATACTGACAGTTAAAGTTTTCAGATACAATAATATACACAAGCGTGCTACTACTTTCTTTTTTTGCTAGTGGCTTTACGTCGTACCGACACAGGTCTTATGGCGACGATGGGATAAGAAAGGCCTAGGAGTAGGAAGGAAGCGGTCGTGGCCTTAATTAAGGTACAGCCCCAGCATTTGCCTGGTGTGAAAATGGGAAACCACGGAAAACCATCTTCAGGGCTGCCGACAGTGGGGTTCGAACCCACTATCTCCCGGATGCAAGCTTACAGCTGCGCTACAGCTACCGCCCGGTAGTGTGTGAATTTGGACCAGCTTTACGGCCTGGCACCAACCCTATTTGAGGGGTATAATCACTATGCGTATTTCTATGGTGGTCAGTAGTGTACTATGGTGTAGGCCTACTGTGTGTAGATAAGGAGCTTTGTATCGAGGCGAATATAAACACCCAGACCCGAGTTAATCATACGCAGTAAAAATCAGCAGCCCGGCCTGGAATCGAACTCTGGGACCACCTGAACCGAAATCACTACACTAACCATTCACTAAGGAGTCAGACACCCATTATTATTATTATTATTATTATTATTATTATTATTATTATTATTATTATTATTATTATTATTATTATTATTATTATTAAGTACATTGCAATTGGGAGATATCCCGGTGGCATTTGCTACTTTTAGTAGTATAAGAAAGAAATTTACTTAAAACATAAATGACATAACAACAACCACAAAAACACACACAAAAACACAATAAACAACGTTAAATGAAAACAATATATTACAAGAAATTATATAAAAAACAAGACATTTTATTATAACAAAAGAAGACTATGTTGAGAACGGAACAAAAAAATCAATGAATAGTATGAATAAGTTACTAGAAGTGAAATGCAATACTTAAAAAGGTGTCACACATAAATTCATACCGAGATATACGAAAATAACTTAAAATATTCTTTTAGTAGCGGAAGATAATTAAAATGCATTCACTCAAAATATGCAAAATATTCCACTGCAAGTAGTGTAACATAATAATTACTGTGTAACGCAATTACATAGAAATTCACAGATAACTTAAACACATCCAGTAATTTAACTCCATGATATGCAGTAGATTTAGCGGTACAATGAACTACTACTACCTTAACATTGTATACACAACACGATTATATAGAAATTTAGACAAAATTTACAGGATATTGGAATATTTTCTTGGGGCATCTCACATGTCTTTTTTAAAGGTTTTAAGGCTGCTAATAATGATAATGGCGTGTAGCTTCTGGACAGGCTTGGTTCAGGTCTTTTGAGTAACGCGTCTGTGAGGATGGGGTCCTACCTGAGATGAATTCTAATACTCAGGACGGTACAATCATCAAGCCCCGGAGCCAGAGGAAGTTAAAACCTGCGAGCTAGGCGCCTCTTGGATCAAAGGCCGGCATACTAACCGTTTAGCTAACTCCGCAGTGTACTACTTTGTGCTATTAGCTACCGCCCTCAGAGGGCAGGGTTCGATTGCCGGCACTGCCAAAAATTTAAGATTGGTAGGAGGACTGTTCTGTGGTTAAAAAGATGCATACAGCTCACTGAGGGTGTGCCAAAAGAGGACCTGCACCAACTCCGAATGAGGGCATGAATGTGAGACTACTACAGATAATACATCCCATTTGTCAATTCCTCGATTTACAAACGATTATTTAACATTCTTTTTGCAGTCCTCCTTTTACATTAACGTAGATATTCGTAAGAGACATAAAAACACATACTTTAATAATATTTATTATGAAATGTCTTATAAATATATCCGCCAGAAAAAATAAATATGTTAGGTTAAATGTTTCGGGACAAATTTCTCGGTATCAGAAAAGTGAGAAAAGCAAGCAGAGCCAGGAACGCAGGCTGGGTTATTTCTGTTCAAGTGACTTTTAAATACAGTCGTAAAGAGGGCTGATGGATCGTTTCCACTCTCGATTGTTTACCCAGAGAGGCGAGTGAGAATAAATGAAGAATGCCAAGCAGCAAGGTGTCTGAAATACCAACGTGATAACAAGCAAATGGAGCAATATATTTCATAGAATATATATGACCTGACAAAGATGTAGGCCTGACTGCCTGACTGAGTACCTCGTTTGTATCACGTCAAACTAATGAGTTTTAATTTAATGTTATTTTAATTATAAACACTTTTTTCGGTTTCTAGACTACTGGGCTATGTATTTACCGTCTTCTTACTTTATTTTAATCCCTGTCCCTTACAAGTTCTAAGTGATCTCATTCCCTTTCACTCGGCTAATCTCTTAGAATTCGTAACTATTATTTTCTCCACTAATTAAATTAACACTACGAATACTTGACGATTTTGTAGCTAACGAATACTTGACGTTTACAAGTGATAAGCATTAACAGCTTCATTTCAAGTAATACTAATCCCGTATTGACTATAATCAATCAATGAATATTCAAGATAAACTTAAATATTATAATTAATTGGTCCGCCTATTCAATACAATATATAGTTTATTATATCTAGTACATGTTTCGTCCCCTAAGGGACATCATCAGCTAATAATTTTAACAACATTTCGAAGATCTTATTTTAAATGACAAAACATTTTAATGTGTCTTTCCAATTTTAATAATATTTATTCTGATATATTAATGTTAATTTATTATTAGCTGATGATGTCCCTTAGGGGACGAAACATGTACTAGATATAATAAATTATATATTGTATTGAATAGGCGGACCACTTAATTGTAATATTTAAGTTTATCTTGAATATTCATTGATTGACTTGACGTTTTTGTAGATAAAATATGACCTGATTTTCTGTCTCGATGGAGGCAACACTTATTCTAGCACATACGAGTGTACTGGGCACACATTGACAAATATGAGGAAGAGGTAATGAAAAAAATCTAGCTTCATACGTCACACTCCTCTTCTATTTAATATCGACCTTCGTGTAACACACTTTCTAAACCTCTAGGCCCTCATTTCTTACAGCCTGCATTAATAAAGGACTATGCAGTTATAACCAGCCTGAAACAATGAAGAATTATTAAAAATCGATTTAGCTAGAGTATTTACACCATCGAGTATAGACATTACAGAGGTCGTTTGACTTATTCAACAATGCTAACACTAACGTGGAATGAACAGTCTTCTATTTTACAATTTCCTTATGACTGATGACACGTATATCAGATCGCATGTAATTAATATAAAAAGTTTCTCCAGGATCAATCTTCAACTATCACCTTTACTGAATCGAAATATTTGACATAATAAGCCGTAGATTCGAGCCACTTTCCCCATATTATCACAACTGGGAAAGGCAACAGTGTCGCATTATCATCCGTATCCAAAAATAAATCGTTGTTCTTAATGACTCTCTTAATTGTAGAAATAAAGGCTTCACTCCAGGGAAGGAAGATCGGACTGTTGCAGCGATTCGTTTAAGCCGGTATACTACACAAGTTATATCTATGGATACAACATCCCGAGATTTTGTATGGCTTTACATAGGTTAGGTACGATACACGACCATACACATTGCCGATAGTCACCAAAGCAAAACTGAACAATGAAGTAACTCTCGAATGATTCACCTTAGCTAACACACCGACAGTAGTACACAGATGTTTCATCCTACCTTTCACACCCAAGTCGGTTTCCCCCAGTACTCTTCACTCCAGACTCTCCGCCCTTAGTTATTTCAACCGTTCACCACTTTCATCGCAATTGACCCGGAAACAGTGGTGTCTGATTTTGAGCTAAAAATCATCAATGCGTGTCGCACGGTCTTTCCCGATGCAACAGATCGACCCTGTTTCTTCCATTTTGGGCAAATATGGGGAGAGAAACGCAGAACGAATGGATTTAATGTGCGTATGTCGCTCCAGCTACTGAGTCTAGCGTTTGTCACACGGGAACATTTGGAGGGCACTTTTGACGCCTTACACGATGTGATACCAGATTAAGTGATTGGTCATACAGAGTACTTGGCGCGTACTCGGTGCAAATTTGGACAGAGAGGAGCACACTTCGCTGCTATCCTCATGTTTGGAATCAGTTCCAACCGGGCGAGTTGGTCGTGTGGTTAGGGGAGATAGTGGGTTCGAACCCCACTGTCGGCAGTCCCGAAAATGGTTTTCCGTGGTTTCCCATTTTCACACCAGGCAAATGCTAGAGCTGTACCTTAATTACCACGGCTGCTTCCTTCCCACTCTCAGGCCTTTCCTATCCCTTCGTCGCCATAAGACCTATCTGCGTCGGTGCGACGTAAAACAAAGGAATCAGTTCCGCGCTGCACGTTGAGCAGAAGGCAAATAAATTAACGGAGGGCTGGCGCAATATATTACAGTGCAAAGTAAACAAGAAGCACTCCATATTCTACGATTTCACTCCTCCAGAAATGCAACTACGTTTTGATACTTTTAACTTAGACAATAATAATAATAATAATAATAATAATGTTTGTTTGTCCAACCCTTGTCCCGTTTCCCTACGGGGTCGGGTATGAGGTGAGATGAATTTGTCGTGGCGGTTTTTTATGACCGGATGCCCTTCCTGACGTCAACCTCATCAGAGGAGTTAATGAGAGATGAAATGAATGACGTGATATATGATAGTAGGGAGAGGGTGAAACCCGGTGCCGGCACATAGCCTACTCCTGTCGAATAGCACCAAGGGGTCTGCTCAAGGCTTAACGTCCCCATCCGACGGACGAATCACCATCAACAGCGTCATATGCCCTCACTCCATATGAGCACTGCGGAGAGGTTTGGAATTTAATCCAGGCTTTTGGCACGCAATCTAGTGATTAGAAATTGTATACCACCACCTCCCCTACCCTGCCGGCCAACATTCTGATGGTGAAAATGTTTTCGACCAACGGGACTCGAACCGGCTAACCTCGGTGTTAGACCGTTTTAGACTTCAGCGCCTTAACGATCATGGCCACCAGGCGGGCTAATAATAATAATAATAATAATAATAATAATAATAATAATAATAATATTAATATTAATAATTTCGTATGACTTTTATCATCCTGGTGAATCCCTTGCAAGACAGACCCTCCGACAAGGGTGGGCTGTGTCTTTCGTGTGGGGGAAATTATGTGATAGTGGAGGATAATGTACAGTGTGGTATGTGAGTTGCAGGAATGTTGGAGACAACAGCCAAGACGCTAACCAGTCAGCCATGGAGACAGCCAGCCAGTGGTAAAAAATCTGTACCGTTACACAGATTTTCACTGAAATTATTTCCCGTAAGTACGGTTTTGAAAGAGGCTGGAGATTTTGTTTCATATTGATCCCTTCCAGTTTATTGTTGACCGTCATTTGAAACTGATACCTTTTAGTTGTTTTCCTTTGAGCTAGAATATTTTAAAAACAAAACATTAAGATAATCTGTTGTAACTGCCGGACATGGACATTCAATGCTTCACGAACAGTTCTCCTTAGTTTAAGCACTGTACATTGAAACGTAGCAACACAGAGCTTTATACTATGGATTAATAGCGCAGGACGTGGTATTTGTGAAATGGGGAAATGTCAACACGGTTTTAAGTAAGTTTGCAGGAAACTTCCTAATTCAGTCACAGACAAACAAGCCATGTTCGGGACTGAGAAGCACTTTCGACTTTTCAATGACCCTATCTAGCGATAACCAGGTGAGTCCTTCTTCGGGAACTGCAATTTATTATTTATTTATATCATTTAGAATATTTCATTCTTTCTATTTTCGTTTCGTCACGCAAAGTTCAAAATTAACTATGTAAAATTAAAGGTAAAATGGGAATTTAAAAATTATGAAAGTTATGAACTACATGTCTGATGCGCTTCGAAAGTCTGAAAATGAGAGGAAAGGAGTGGACGGCGTTTGCATTACACAGGACAACAGTAATAAAATGTGAATAGAAAGCATTTGGTAGATTAAAGTTTTATACTGAAACAATACCCCACCATGCAAAAACATGTGACCTTGACGCGGAGTCCCAATGAAGCAGATAGCCAAGCCGCGGGTGCAACCATATCGGATGGGTATCTGTCGAGAGATCAGACTAACGAATGACTAATCGAAAGGGGATTAGCAGCCTTTCGGAAGTTGCTAGGGCGGCAGTCTAGATAATAGACTGATATCGCCTTGTAATAATACTCAACATGGCTTCGCTGTGTTGATACTGCTACGCGGCTGAAAGCAACGGGAAACTACAGCCGTAACTACTTCCCGAGGACGAGCATCTCCCTTTGTATGAATAATGTGCTGATGATGATTTCCTGTTAGGTAAAATAGTCCCCAATTCGGATCACCGGGTGCGGACTACACGAGAGGGGGCAATCATCAAGAAGATGGATACTGACATTTTGCGCGTCGGAGCGTGGAATGTTAGAAATTTGAATCGTTGTGGTAGGTTAAATAATCTGAAAAGGGATATGGATAGATGCAGTTGGTATAAGTGAAGTACGTTGGCAGAAAGAGCAGTATTTTTGTTCAGGCGACTACAGAATTATCAACCCAAAATCAAACAGGGGAAATGCAGGAGTTGGGTTAATAATGGAGAAGAAAATATGGCAGCGGGTAAGCTACTACGACCAGCATAGTGAAAGGATCATTGTTGTCAAAATAGACACTAAGCCAATGTTCACCACAATAGTGCACGTCTGTATGCTATTTGCTTTACTTTTGCTGTTTGCTTTACGTCGCACCGACACAGATAGGTCTTATGGCGACGATGGGATGGGAAAGGCCTAGGAAGTGGAAGGAAGCGTCCGTGGCCTTAATTAAGGTACAGCCCCGGCATTTGCCTGGTGTGAAAATGGGAAACCACGGAAAACCATCTTCAGGGCTGCCGACAGTGGGGTTCAAACCCACAATCTCCCGATTACTGGATACTGGCCGCACTTAAGCGACTGCAGCTATCGAGCTCGGTCGTCTGTATGCCTACTACATCAGCGGATGATGGAGAATTCGGAAGAATATATGAACAGAGGAAAAATAAATACAATACGTAAAAGGTGTCGAGAATCTAATTATAATGGGAGACTGGAATGCATTTTCAGCCAAGGAGCAGAAGGTAATACAGTAGGAGGATTCGGATTAAGACAAAGTAATGAAAGAGAAAGTCGGCTGGTTGGATTCTGCACCGATTTATTCCTTGTTAATACTTGGTTCAAACACCACAAATGACGGCTGTATACATGGACGAGGCCTTAAGACACTGCAAGGTATCAAATAGAAAAATATGGGTAGACAGAGATTCAGAAACCAGGTTTTGGATTGCAAAACTTTCCCAGGAGCAGACGTGGACTCGTACCACAACGTGTAGGTCATGAAATGCCACCTGAATTTGAATAAATTGAAGAAAGGAATGCAAAGAGATGGGATCAAGACAACTTGAAAGAAAAGAGTGTGAGGGATTGTTTCAAGGAATATGTTGCAAACAGACTAAATGAAAAGGCTCAAGAAAACGCAATAGAGGAAGAATGAACATTCGTGAAGAATGAAGTCAGCAAGGCTACTGAAGAAATGTTAGGAAGAAGCAATGGATAATTCAGGAGATACTAGACCTGATTGATGAACCACGAAAATACAAGAATGAAAAAATGAGTAGGGCAGAAAAGAACACAAGCGATTAAATAATGAAGCGGGTAGAAAGTGCAGAACAGCTAAGGAAGAAGGACTGAAGGAGAAGAGCAAGAATGTTGAATGTTGTATGGTCGTGGGACAAGCAGATGCTGTATACATCAAAATAAAGGAAGCGTTTGGAGAAATGAAAAGTAGGTGTACGAATATTAAGAGCTCAGATGGAAAATCACATCTAGGGAAAGAAAACAAGGCAGAAAAATGGCAGGAACATATCCAACAGTTGTATCAAGGTAAAGACGAAGATGATATCGTTCTGGAACAGAAGAGGCTGTTGATGCTGATGAAATGGGAAACCTAATTTTGACGTCAGAATTCGACAGCTCTTTGAGAGACCTACATAGGAACAAAGTACCTATAAATGATGACACTCTGAAATACTGACTGCCTTAGGAAAAACCAGCAAGGCGAGGTTATTCCATTTAGTGTGTAAGATGTATGATACAGGACAAGTGCAGTCCGATTTTCGACAGAATGTTGTTATACCTATTCCCTAGAAAGCCGGTGCTGACAAGTGTGAAAACTATCGCACCATTA
The DNA here is from genome assembly GCF_040414725.1 of Anabrus simplex. NCBI lineage: Eukaryota > Metazoa > Arthropoda > Insecta > Orthoptera > Tettigoniidae > Anabrus > Anabrus simplex. The sequence goes on along the minus strand of NC_090265.1, from coordinate 398,761,263 downwards.
GTTTAGTATCCCACGCCTGCAAAATTTTAATACATTTTATTTACAGAAGAATGGAAGTACAAGTCGAAACTGAGTTGGGAGAAGATCAATTTGGCTTCAGAAGAAATGTAGGAACACGTAAAGCAATCCCGACTTTTCGTCTGATCTTAAGTAATCGAATTCGGAAGTACAAGCCCACGTACATGGCGTTCGTAGATCTAGGAAATGCATTAGATAATGTTGACTGAACCAAGCTATTTGAGATTCTAAAGGTGATTGGGATCAGATACCGAGAACGAAGAATAATCTACAATCTGTATAAAAATCAGTCTGCAGTGATAATAATCGAGGGATTTGAAAAAGAAGCAGCTATCCAAAAAGGCATGAGGCGAGGCTGCTGTTTGTCCCCCTCCCTTACAATATTTATATAGAGAATGTTGCATGAAATGAGTCACCATTTGTTTCATGGATAATTTATCAGTTGCACTATATAGCCCGACGCGTAATTCACTATACTGTCGCTAGGAGACTAGTGTTTACAACAATGGCCTACAAGGGAGGGCTGACGATCCAGCAGTGATCAGCAGTTGCGTTACTCCTACATGAAACGAAAAGCCTTGTTGTGACTCAGAAGCGTTTTCGATGGACCCCTTGCAAGAGAACCATTCACAGGCTGTAGGAGAAATTTGTACGGGAAAGAACAATATTGGAACCGAAGCAACCTCGACCAATGCCTGTTTGTTCGCTGGAGAATATTGAAGCAGTACAAGTTGCTATACAGAGAAACTCCGGCAAATCGTGTAGAACAGTACAACTGCGAATATCCAGACCCTACGTTCAGTGGATTCTTAAAAGTGATCTCCATATGTACCCGTACAAGATGACCTCTGCACTGAAGCTCATTGATTAACACAAGCGCTATACGCTATTGTTTACTCACTGGGCGGAGGATAGGCAACAAACTCTTATCAACGCTTGGTTTGCTGACGAGGCACATTTTCATCTGGACGGTGAGGTTAACGAACAAAATGTACGCTTTTGGGCTACTGAAAATCCACAAGTGTTTCATGAATAACAACATCATGCTCCGAGGATTACAATGTGGGCCGCGATTTCCAATCACGGAATTTAAGCACCCTCTTCTTTGAGGAAACTGTGAACACTGAGCGTTATTTCAGCATGTTCCGCAAAAACTTCGTTCCACAGCTTCTTGCTACTGCGTTGCCCTTCAACACGCAGTTGTTAATGCAAGACAGAGCAAGGCCACACACTACAAACCTTGTGTTGAATTTCTTACACCAGCGTATCAACATGTGGGCTATTTCACTCAGGTTTTCAGGTCGAGTCAATGACAGACAATTTTGGCCCCCCCAGTAGTCCAGACCTCAATCCATCTGACTTTTTCTTTGGGGATACCTAAAGTAAAATATTTTTCCGAAAAGTCCACATGATTTAATGATCTCAGAAGGCTTATTCTTCAAGCTTGCAGTGAAATCACGGACGAAATGTACCGCAGGGTAATCGCTAACATCAGTGTTCATTTGAAGGAAGTCATAAATCGAAATGGTTACCATATTGGGCATGTGCTGAATTAGAACTATTCTCCACAGTGTGTTTTTCATTGTAGTATATGTTTCTTTGAGTTAGTATTGACAAAGTTTTTATTCAACAACGGAATGTGACTCATTTTGTACACAATCCTGTAGAACAGATGGTAAAAGAAATCAAAGAGGAATATGAAAAGGGAATCACAATCCAAGGAGAGGAAATTAAAACCCTGAGATTTGCCGATGATATTGTTTTATCTGAGACTGCAGAAGATCTACAGATATTGCTGAATGGTATGGACAGAGTCATGGGGAAGGAGTGCAAGATGAAAATAAATAAGTCCAAAACAAAAGTAATGGAGCGCGGTCGAAAGAAGTCAGATGATGCAGAAAATATTAGATTAGAAAATGAAGTCTTAAAAGAAGTAGATGAATATTGTTACTTGGGTAGTAAAGTAAGGAGGACATAAGATGCAGCCTAGCCCAAGCAAGTCCGGCCCCGCAGTGTAGGGGGCAAAACGTCCGCCTGTCACACGAGGTCCCCGGGTTCGATTCCAGGCCTGGTCAGGGGTTTTTAATTGTAAATGATTAATATCACTGGCCTGGGGACTGGGTGTTTGTGTTGACCTTAACGTTCCTTTCTTCACATTCAACACTCTATACTTCCGCAATTCCATTTACACGCAGGTTCATATCATATGGTGCAATATCTCTATAGGTCGCCGTCCCGAACAAATAGCATTTTTAAAAAAGAAAAAATTGCTGACTTCGAAGTTCGATATAGAAATTAAAAAGATTTTGAAGACTTTCGTCTGGAGTGTGGCATTGTATGGAAGTGAAACATGGATAATAACTAGCCCAGAAATAAAATTTAAGCTTTTGAAATGTGGTGTTACAGAAGAATGCTGAAGGTGAGATGGAGAGATCGAATCACGAATGCAGAGATGCTGAATCGAATTGGTGAGAGAAGATGGATTTGGCTAAATTTGACGAGAAGAAGAGATAGACAGGTAGGACACATCTTAAGCCACCCATGACTTGTTCAGTTGATTTTTGAAGGAAGTATAGGCGGTAACAACGGTAGGGGTAGACCAAGGTATAAATATGACAAGCAGATTAGAGCAGATGTAGGATGCAGTAGTTACGTATGAAAATGTTGGCACAGGATTGAGTGGCATGGAGAGCTGCATCACACCAGTCTATGGATTGATGACTCAAACACAACACACTACAATAGTTGTCTTAATGTTGACTTCGTTTAGCCATTTATAGGATTAAAATGTTTAAACAAGTCTAAAACATATTTTTTCTTTACTGCTGACTGTATATTCTACAGCATAATAATCCTATTCTCTCTTTTACATGGCTTTAGTTGAACAGTATTCCTCCTGAAACCACACAATTCACCCACCAGATCCAATATAAGTTAGCTTAAAACGGAAATAATTTTACTACAATGTCAACGGAAATAACATGCCAAGTTATTGCTGACTTAAATTATCGAGAGAAGTAACCACGCATGTTAACGCGCTACTGCTATGGAGTCGAGTTCTGCATTGGGGAAACGAGTGGGTTCGACCACCACCGTCGGCTGTCCTGAGAATGGTTTTCTGTGGTTTCCCGTTTTCACTTCCAGGCAAATGCCGGGACAGTTTCTATTCATAGGCAAAAGGCTGATTACTTCCAACTCCTCACCCAATTTCATTCACAATCATTCATCTTCATTAGCTCCTCGCCTGAGGCTGACGACAGGAAGGGCGTCCGGCGGTAAAACTATTCTATATTATTTTCATCTTACCTCATTCCCGACACCGTATCAGGAAATGTGACTAAGAGCTAGATATACATACATACATACATACATACATACATACATACATACATACATACATACATACATACATACATACATACATACATACATACATACATACGTACATAACTGATTCTAACACATTTTCTTAGAATTTCCAACAATCGACCTCAAAAATAAAACAAAACTTCGAATCCTGCGACATTCCTATAACATCTTTCTCTTCTTTGTTTAATTCGTTTCAGTGATAATCGAGTTCGGAAATGACATAATATTTTAAGTAAGCTACAAGAGAGTTAAAATATTCTACTTGTGACCTTTTAAGGGTTGAGAGGCATGCATCGAAGTTATCAACGCTTTGCTGAAGACAGCAAGACAGCGGATCCCATGCGACGGGACAGATCCTAAGAAAGAAGATGACGACTCGTAAAACTTTGGACCACCGGGCGAGTTGGCCGTGCGCGTAGAGGCGCGCGGCTGTGAGCTTGCATCCGGGAGATAGTAGGTTCGAATCCCACTATCGGCAGCCCTGAAGATGGTTTTCCGTGGTTTCCCATCTTCACACCAGGCAAATGCTGGGGCTGTGCCTTAATTAAGGCCACGGCCGCTTCCTTCCAACTCCTAGGCCTTTCCTATCCCATCGTCGCCATAAGACCTATCTGTGTCGGTGCGACGTAAAGCCCCTAGCAAAAAAAAACTTTGGACCGAGCGAACTGGCTACGTGATAGGCTCAAATAAGCTTCAATTCCGAAGGTTTGGTATCCCTGGCGATATTTGACCGTTGTTACCAACTTTACGCTATGCGAATGCTGATGCTGCACTTCTGACCCCTTGAAGAATTGACGTCTGCTATCGAGTGGCAAAGTTACGGCGTCTGGCCCGAGGTCGTTGTATGAAGAACTGGTGGTGAGGGAATAATTCAGACTCAGTTCGAGTCGTGCGGCTGCCTATCTACCCTCTAGACCATCGAGCTCTTGGTGGAGGGAGCTATTCCTGAGTTGAGGAATATGAACTTACAACTTACTGTGCTCTACTTAAACTAAAGTTTCCAGGCTTTCAGTTACCCAAATTATTATATCTTTATTTTTAGTTTCTGCTTTATTAGGCGATACGAACAAGCCATGGGCAACAACAAACAAATAATAAAAATCATTAACTTTCCCGTAATATCACGCAGAGATTCTATCCGTATTAATGTCTAAAATATTTTTATCTTCTAGTCTTGGTTTTTGCTATTCTAAAGGCAAGGCTAACAAATTATGAATCAATTTATGTTTCACGAATTATTTATATACATACTTTTGTATACTGTATAAAGAAAGAAAGAACTTTGTGAAAGTCTGAAGACCCTAAAATATGAACTGGACATGATAGAAGAAAATACGAGATTTTAATGAACGCAAGGTTTGCTAATATGAACATCAACTTACTAATTTGCCACTGGGTATTATGAACAGGATGTGCCGGAGATCTTACTGGACGTCAATAAATTTCGGAACCGGTTTGCGAACGAGTATGAACCAGATAGATGTCACTTGTAGCTTTGTCTTCATATCTGATGCATGGCCTAATAATACTACTCTAAGAAAAAAAAACACTGTGCAAAAGTATTTTGTAGTTCCTTAACGTAGCACTTCACTGACAAGTATTTTTCGGCGAAATTAGGATAGAAAAGGCAAGAATTGGGACGGTATTGGCAGTGCAGTAATGCAGCATTAGCATTCGCATAGTGTAAACTTGATAACAATGGAATAATATCGCCAGGGCTACCAAACCTTCGGAATTGAAGGTCATATGAGCCGTATCATGTAGCCAATTCGCTCGGTCCAAAGTTTTACGAGTCTTCGTCTTCTTTCTTAGGGTCTGTCACGTCACACGGGATCCGCTGTCTTGCTATGTCTTCTCCATTTTACCCGTTACTGCAAGTCCCCTGGGATGAGGTCCACAACCCACATGACTTTTGTTATGGAGTCCGTCCACAGTTTCATTGGCCTTCAACGTAAACGACATCCTCCAGGATCGAACTGAAGGGCCTCTCTTTCCACAGATCTGTTGTCTTGATATGACCATACCATTGGAGCCTAGCCTCTCTCACGTTCTTTACAATCAGGCCTTAGTCCATTTTCAGCCAGTCTGTCCTTCCATTCTCCATGGTATGGATGATATGGCCTGTTTCCTCGTCACAGGGCGATGTTATAACCCGTAGGAAGCTATAGGATGAACTACCGTCTCATACACTTTCGCCTTGATATGTTCGGGCATGTGCTTGTTATAAAGAATATCTGTGACTTGCTTGCACTTGAGCCATGCTGCATTTACGTTTGACCGGATATCGTTGTTCGCGTCATTGTCAGATGTTACCAGTGACCCAATGTATTTAAACTGCGTGGTCTTCTTCTAATCCTGGCTATTGATGCTGCAGGGGGTCGCACTCCAGACACTCGGTTTTTGGATGCTGGCCTTAGTACGTTTCTAGCCAGTCTGTCCTTCCATTCTTCGTCTGATGTTGGATCTTCTTCAAGAGCATCATATCGTCCGCATATAGCAGGAGGTGGCGGCTGTACGTCAGAAGTCACTGTATCCATACAGAGGATGAGTAGTAGAGGCAATAGTGCTGAACCTTGGTGGACGCCGATTGTGATGCTGAAAGGTAGTGAAATCCCGACCGGACATCGCACCAAATTGTGGCGTTGTGGTAGAGTAATTGTACCCAACTCACAAACACCTCTGGTACACCATGTCAACGGAGGGCACGCCAGGTGAGCTAAATGCAACGCATTCTACTCTTCTCTGCACCTTTGCTTCATCAAGCGAGTGCCGTGAATTGTATTTGTGGTACCACATGCTTTAAAAAAGCAACATTGGTCTTAAAATTCGGTAACAATAATCCTAAGCCTTCTGTCCAACACTTGAACAATTACCCATTTGAACGATAACCCATTCAAGACAAGCTATCAAACAAAGACGACACCCCAAGATTTATAGGTTTAGCATCTGATTTTGTCTGCCTTACTTATTGTCTAATCGTTCTGAGCGATATTGTAGGCGAAAACGAAATGTTTCATCTATTAAAAAATGAATTTTACTCGTGAAGTTTCTCGCTCAATTCGATGTTTGTGTACTATTGGTTTGGCGCACTGACACACGTAGGCTTCAGCGTCGGTAGGATGGGAAAGGGATGTGATCGGGAAGGAAGCCGTAGTGGTCTTACTGAAGGTATAGGCCAAAATTTGTCAGGTTGAACGTGCTACTGATTGTAGGATTCCAACCTACCACCCCATGAATCCAAGGTTACAGTTACACGAACTGTACAGTATACAGTACTATCAACTCATTCGGTTCAGAATTATCAGTAACTTACATAATGCCTTATAATTTCGTAGAAAACTCCCTATTAAAAGAATTCTCCACGAACATTTCCGAATCGTTGATTAACTGACAGAACCCCTCCCTCCCCCCCCCCCTCCCGCCATCATGTGATAATATACGAAGTAATAGTTCTCCTACCCTATTTATATAATTTTAGAATATATGTCAATAATGAACATTTTACTATTTAATTTTTTTAAACTTCTTCCGATTATAATTGATCTTTACCAGCAGATTCAATCAAATATCATCTTTTAAGTAATTACAAGTACCACGTTATCTTCAAAGAGTACCGAGAGCTTGCGGACGCTTTCGCTCAAACACACACACACACACACACACACACACACACACACACACACACACACACACACACACACACACACACACACACACACACACACACACACACACATCAATAGCAATATAAATGCTCGTTAAGTGAGGAATGAAAGGTAAATTTATTTTCGGTTAAGAACAGTTGAATTCAATAAAAAAGTAACCAAATGTAAAGTCACACCTCAAAGCCGAGTGTAGTTATTTTTTTGCTAGTTGTTTTACGTCGCACTGACACAGATAGGTCTTACGGCGACGATGGGACAGGAAAGGGTTAGGAGTGGGAAGGAAGCGGCCGTGGCCTTAATTAAGGTACAGCCCCAGCATTTGCCTGGTGTGAAAATGGGAAACCACGGAAAACCATTTTCAGGGCTGCCGACAGTGGGATTCGAACCTACTATCTCCCGAATACTGGACACTGGCCGCACTTAAGCGACTGCAGCTATCGAGCTCGGTCCGAGTGTAGTTGAACAGTAACAGAAGGTACCCATACTCTTTCGCGCTGACAGCGACCATTCTGTATCATTCCTGGGCTTTTTCGTTATTACATTAATAAAATTATCACCACAGCATTTTTACATTCAAGAATTTATCCACGCCTCTACAAAAAATGCTTTATTTGAAAGATCACTGGAGTTAAAGCAAGAAAGCTTGTCTTATGTAATTGTTGATTTTGTATTGCGATCACAGCCATGGGACCTCTCATTTTACTTGGAATCCGACTTGCAGAAAATCCCACATACTTTGGCTGGGATTCGACTCCCAGCGACTTGGTAATAAAAATAATGATGTGTGGCCTCCAGAGAGGTCTCCTGCAGATCTTCAGAGCTGAAGCACGTCTCTGAGGATGGGGTCATACCTAGGATTGTATCTAATTTTGAAGACGGTAAAAAGAAATGTCCCCGTGCCGGAGGAACTAACAAACTAAGGTTAAAACCCTCGACTCGGCTGGGAATCGATCGTGGACCCCCTTGGACTAAAGGTCAGCCACGAAGCCGGACGACGTCACTTAACTATTACATCTCCCTGACTGGAATTGCAGAGTGGACAATGATTATTATTTCAATACCGTCGCCTCTGTTTATATATTGAGGTAAAGAAAGAGGCTCTAATTAGACCATTGTTTCAGACAATAAACTGCGTATTATTTGAAAAACGATGTTATTAGTAAAAAAAGAATGCCGTCATTAGTTCGTGAACGTGATTAGAAACTTCCCTTTTCAATACGCACCAAATATTCCAAAATTACCGTAATTTGTTGATTTTAGGCATAAAGTACAGATACCAGTTATAATCATTCCCGCGTTATATCTGCTGCCAGAAACATCGACTCTAATATCTTATTGATATCCAAAATTTCCTCGTTCCACACTTCGCTCCAAAACTAAATATGGAAGTCTCAAGATGTGCTAAGACCTGTACCTCCTTACAGTCAAAGCTAATAAAGTCAGTTTCTTCTCACCAGTTCGAATCAATAAATTGTCTGTAATGCGATCCATTTATTTAAAATTTGATATTTCTATTTAACATTACATTTCAAACGCCTTTGTTTCCTTTGACCATTTACCATCCATGTTGTATTTTTATTCAAAGCCTCAGAAACAGAAAGTCTACACTGATATGTGTAGTCCTATCTATGTTTCAGGTGAGCAAATTTCGCCCTTTAAAAAACTTTCCATCGCTTGGTCTAGATTACACTTTACAGCACTTTGGTCCTTCCTTCTTCAGTCAGAGTTTATTTTGCTACCCGAGTAGCAAAGTGCGTATACCTTCTTTAAGGTTTCATTTCCTAGTCATATTGCAGTTGCCTAACGCATTGTTATTCGACAGAAATCCATTACCTTTGTATTGTATATTGTCATCGTACGATCTGTTTACACCACTGTACCTAAATCATTCCACAACTTCTCCAAACCCTCTGTCAGTCTAATTCAAACTGTAAATTCTACGGATTTAATTATCTCCCCTCCCCCTTGAATTCATAAGTTTTAAATTCAGTTTTCGTTCAGTTTAATTTAGATCTAATCCCAAACAATGAAGAAACAGGTTTCACTCTTCTATAGGCCTACTTCTTTGTAGATAATTTATCTCCAGGATGTAATAATTTTAATAATAATGTTACCGTTTTCACGTCCCACTAAGTGCTTTTTGACTGTTTTCGAAGACACCGAGGGGCTGGAATTGTTTTCCCGCAGAAGTTCCTTTACGTGCCAGTAAATCTACCGACACCAGGCTGACGTATTTGAACACCTTCACCGCAATGAGGCAGGATCGAACCTGCCAAGTTGAGGTCAGGAGACCAGCGCCTCAACCGGCTGAGCCACTCAGCCCGTCTGTCATACTTTTATCACTGTTCTATAATACCTGTACATGTCGTAGATAATCCTCCTCCTTCAGTACATCATTCCAGAAATCTTTGGAAGAACAAAGAGCCACTACTTATGTGGGTAGAGCAATTTCATTCTTATGTGTCTTTACTTATAACTTGAAACTTGTTGGATAACATCTAGAAGAAACATTCCTTATTCTTGTCAGTGGCATCATACTTTAAAATTAAGACAAAGAACACGTATGTATGTACTGTATGTTGGGTATTCAGCCCGAAGGCTAGTTGGATCCTCAACAGGTCCACCATTAGCTGTCATAGATGGCTTAGGTGTCACTGAAGAAGCGTACTAGGGAAATGAGGAGTGAGGTAGTTTCCCATTGCTTTCCTCACTAAGCAAGAAGTTGCTATTGCATACCATTCTGCCAATCCCACTGAAATGCGTGCACCGGCCGACCCTATAAGCGACATTTTCACACCATTCATAGCAGGGTCTGGCTGCATAACGAATGGTATTACTAGCATCACTCATACCGCAGCCACTTTCATATTGTCAAAGCCAAGGATGAGACTGAGACAGGTCAATGAAAGTAACAAATTTGATATAGCCCATACCAGAAGACATAGTGCACTGTAAACACTACATCTTACCAGCAAAGGCACACGAAGAACACATAAATCATAAATATTTAAATACTTCAGTACAAAATTAGGCTATCTTTATGGTACAGGTTGTGAGGCTCCATGGCTAAATGGTTAGCGTGCTGGCCTTTGGTCACAGGAGTCCCAGGTTCCATCCCCGGAAGGGTCGGGAATGTTAACCACAATTTGTTAGTTGCGCAGGCACGGGGGCTGAGTGTATGTGTCGTCTTCATCGTTTCATCCTCATCACGACGTGCAGGTCATATATAGGCATCAGTTCAAAAGACCTGTACCCCGCAAACCGAACTTGTCCTCAGACACTCCCTGAACTAAAAGCTATACACCATTTCATTTTCATGGCATTGGTTCTGTCTAGTCCCAGATCAAGAGATGAGTGCTGGACAAATAGAAATAATACAATTTGATGTAATTATTTAAGGTCAACATAAATAATGAATTTAAGACATTTCTTGTCCTAATCACAATAAGCAACGCGAGGGCCGTGATAATATTTACTATCTAATGCCTCTTAGATAGTAACACCGGCCGTGAAAGCGTACTAATCCAGTGAGAATATCTTCCTTGAATAAATTTGTAACTTGTATTAAATTAATGTTGATTTTCTGAGGACGCACGTTGTTGTTGTTATTATTAATATCTCAGTACATCGTAAGTCTGCCACATCTGTGAATAATTTCTTCCAACTGTTTGGGCATGGCATACACAAACTTTCTGGTTGTTCCTGCTCCAGTATTACGGCATTCTTGCAGAAGCATGGTTCTCAGTTGTGATCTACTTGATATATCGTCATTGCACCTGAGAAAATCGGTATATGAAATACTTCAGCTTAGAACTTTGGCCGGTAAGGTTCCGTCAACTAAGGGTCAATATTGTGCGAGTAATTTCAAAGAATTCTCACTCTTGATGATAATGTGCTGCGGGTCAGTATTTCTAACGCAACATTAACACAGCGGGTTTCGCAGGCGCAACTACTATATTTTATTCATCTTACCTACAATTGATCTGCTTTTAGGGCTGTTGACCGGATAGTAGATTCTCTGTCAATTGCTTGGCTACTTTTTTCTTTAAAATGTCAAAAGAAGTTGGAAATATATCGAACATCTCCCTGCGTAAATTATTCCAATCCCGAATTCCTCTTCCTATGAACGAATACCCCAATTAGTGCATTTGAATACCAGAAACAGGAAAATACAGCAAATTCCACGAATAAATCCTCTGTATTCTCTGAACAGGGAGGGTGGTAGGTGGGGGGGTTGGAACTCTTTCCAGGTCTACCACAAATTGATTTCTTAAAACATGTATTTCCAACTTTCTTTCTTTCTTTCTTTCTTTCTTTCTTTCTTTATTTATTTATTTATTTATTTATTTATTTATTTATTTATTTATTTATTTATTTATTTATTCTTCTTCTTCTTCCGAATTTGGCCAACTGTGGACCGCATAGAACTTAAGGCTTGTTGGCCTTTCTTCTCTTCTCTTCCCAGAACCTTTTCATTCTCTCGCTTCGTATTTTTCTGTCCTCCTCAGAGATTATCCGGTTGGGCTTCTTTTTAGGTGGTTTTTCCTCAAAAAATTTGATTTTGTATTTATTTATTTATTTATTTATTTATTTATTTATTTATTTATTTATTTATTTATTTATTTATTTATTTATTTATTTATTTATTGAAACTGAATGAAGCATGCATTTATTTGTACTGTAGCATTCAAATATGATAGAGTTTAAAATGATACATCGTCACTCCTATGCCATAACCGCGAATGTCCCAGTGGTCTTCCTCTCCATTATTTCCCTTAAGACTGGTCACGCCTTCCAGCTACATATTGATATACAGTCCATCAGAACAATTTTCGTTGAGTTCATTTTCCTATGCACTTATGTAAAGGAAAATAAACCTTAAATACATCATGCTCTAGGAGCGGTTAATATGTCATACATGCATCCGGGAGATGGTGGGATCAAAACCGACTGTCGGTAGCCCTGAAGATGGTTTTCCGTGGTTTCCCATTTTCACACCTTAATTAAAGCCACGGCCACTTCCTTCTCACTATCCCGTCGTCGCCATAAGACCTATATGTGTCGGTGCGACGAAAAAGCAAGTTGTAAAAAATGTGTCATATAAACATACTGAACCCTTGGTGGTAAACGTCATGGGTTCAATACATTCCTACAGTACGGTACAATAAGGTTCATTTTCCTTTACACATTAGCAGAGGAAAATTAACTCAACGAAATTTGTTCTGATGGGCTACATATCAGTGCCTGGGAGGCATGACCAGTCTTATGGGAAATAATGGATAGGAAGAACAATATCATTTTCGCGGTTTTGGCATAGAAGCGACGATATTCTTTCGGGTACTTGTAAATAGGGAATCCGGCATGATCATTCTATTTACAATCAATATGGGGATAGTTATGGAACCGTCAGTAATGCCTGAAGTAGTAGTCCGTGCATACGACAGTGCATAGCAGTACAAACAATGGGCGTTTCTGAGTAATTATCTGAAAAAAATTTTCCCTGGAGTCATCGCCTGTTAATGAGAGGGAATTTTTTTTATGCACACAAAGCAAAGCAAATCCATCACCATACATATCACGAAAGCTTTTGGAGGTTTCCACCGTTCATAACGTTAGCACTTAGAGCGATAGAATAGTTAGCCCTATCTCGGTTACCTGTGCCCTGAAGAATTATACTGGTACTCGTTTCTGGTGTAGTCTGAGTGAATCTTAGGCTCATATGCACCTCCAGAAGCGGAAATCTCATTTAATTTTTGGACAATTATTTGTGAACCTTTTCAACCAATTACGTGAAAGTGGAAGTGTGACATCAAGAAAACGTAACAAAAACAAAGGAGTGACTAGAGAAGAGTGTGAAATTAATGTTCTAGCTGCTGTTGCTGTAGATCCGCACGTTAGTTCCCGTTCATTCGTGTGAGGAAATAGCACGAGTCAGGCAAGTGTATACGCGTTCTCCACCGTCATAAGTTCCACCCGCATCATGTCTCCCTCTCCATCAAGAGCTGCGTGGAAACGATCTTGAGAAAGGGCATTAAGACAAGATACTCCAGATTTATCATGTATCTTGTTTAGTGGTGAAGCAACATAATGGCCATATGAACCTGCGAAGTATACACTATTGGTCCGTAAACAATGCCCATTGGCTTCGGTAGACGGAACGTCAGCGTGCAGGGACTTAAAGTGTGTGTGGACAGGGCTTCTTTCATGGAAGGATTACTAGATTCTCCTAACAGACCAACTTCCACAGGTGTTAGAAGACATTCCACTGCAAACTAGGACGAACATGATTGTGGTGTCAGCACGACGTACTACAACTTGTCTTCACCGATTATTTACAAATCGTATGATTGGATGAAGGGGACCTGTACTTGTCCGGCTTGGCCCTTTAGATTTTTGACAAGAATATGTCTTATGGCTGGGGGTCATCCAAAAATTTGTGTAACGCGACAAAATGTGACGTCACATTGGGCCTAGTCGTTACTGTAGGCCTTGATCGCCAAAGATGAAAGATATATTCACGATCATTAGCTTTTCGCAAAGGTAAACTTTTCATTTTTAACATGGATATGTTTTTGTGCTAGGGGTCTGTATGGAATTAACGTAATCTACTTTACGTGGACCGAAAAATGACACCGTGGTAATCAGTGATCGTCATCTATTTATACTCTCTTAGTCATATTCTTCTTCACGTTATTACCGTGTGTCAGAACTCTGCCTTCTACATACGTAGGTACAAGCTACACCGTGTTTTAAACGAGTTTCCACTGTCTTTGATTGGAGTTTCGCCTATATCACAGCAAAGGCAATTACACATGGTAACTTCACCGGAAGTAGTGGTATTTTTCACATAATACGTATCTTGCGAATGTCTATGGTCATAAAATTGTGTGCTCAATCAGTGATCATTTTTTGGACGTAGGTTTTGATAAGTGGGACTATCTTGTGACATGACATGTTGTGTGCTGGATCAGCTTGGACGTAGATGATAATGCTACACATTTCTTTCGATTTATCAGAACTCTTTATCACCCCTATGGGTGGAGTGAGAGGCTACTAAGAGGGGAACGCGCAAAGAATCTTTATACCGGCTCTCTCGTTTTCTAATACCCAAAACGTATCCATGATTCTATAGTCCTTGATTAACACTTCATTTCTGTGAAAACAGCAATTTCAAAACTATCTGGGGTTCAAGTGTTAGGTGATTCACTCTATATACAGGGAACTTCTACGCCAATGAAGATCAACAAAATAGATTTTATATAAGGGTCAATAAAAAATTTTCGTTCGTCGACCGTACAGTTCTCAATGGGGATGCCAAGCAGGCAAAATCACCGTGAGCATTAAGGAACTCATACTATCGACGCAGCAGGTTGAATACTCCCGTGAAGTAAAACACCGCGTCCTGCTCGTGAAGAAGTCCGTAATCGGCTGCTGCACATCCTCCTCCGACAGGAAGCGTCGACCCTTCAAGGACTTTTTGAGGGGACCGAAGGCGTGACAATCGTATGGGAAGATATCTCATCCGCCTTAATCACCTCATCTCCCTCCCGCTTGTTGTTGTCGGTAATGAATGAGGCTTGCCTCCCAGATCGACCAATGTCGTGTGTCAAAACGCGACGGGCTCGGAACTTGGTGCACCATTCCACAACGGTGGTTTTCGACAGACATGTTGCCCCATACATGGTCTTCATTCTCCGATAGATGTCCACCGATGTTCGTCCTTTTGCAGCCAAAAAGAGAATAACAGTACGTTGGTCCTGTTTGGACGCATTTGGTAATAACATCGCCACAGTTCAGGTGGCCGCATTTAACGCACATACCACCTCACGACACGACTGCCACACTAATCCCTTTGCCTATATGTCCGTGCTTATATACCACACATCGGAGTCGCGCGCTACGTTTCATGTTCGCTGCAGCAACGTCCTCAAAACGGAAAATTTTTGATCACGCCTTATAGTATAGGTGCTAGCGCCAATTTCCACTGCATACGCACAGACATATATTAACCTCCTTTTTCAGGGAGCACACAGCCCCACTTAATAACACGATAACATCCTTAATGCGAGTGGACGCTCATTACCTGAAGGTAGTGATGGGCAGTCTGAGACGGCGTCTCAAGATTTCTCGAGAATAGCGCAAGCACTGTTTCTCGCGAGAAACGTCGTGGTGGTGGTGGTGGTGATTATTGTTTTAAGAGGAAGTACAACTAGGCAACCATCCTCTATATAACACTAATCAGAGGGAAAATTGTAAGGGGTCCAACACTTCGAAAAATGAAGATATCGGCCAAAGTAAGACAAGGGCCACGAAGGGCGTGAAAATGAAAGACTCCCTAGCCCTCGCAAACCTAATAGCGTCGGGGTCGGAAAAGAACAAGAGTTGACCAAGAAAGGTCGGATAGGATAGATGAAAGTGAGGAGCCTGGCACAAGTAAGTGGAAGCAATGCCAAAACTCAGCTGAGGGCCAAGTGGTCGCCAACCCACGCTCCAAAGTTCAGAGCCCCTGAGGCCCCTTTTAGTCGCCTCTTACGACAGGCAGGGGATACCGTGGGTGTTATTCTACCGCCCCCACCCACAGGGGGGAGAAACGTCGTGAGATCTCGAGAGCGTTGTCCCCGCATTGTGCGGCGAGAAGCGTGTCGTAGGCCTATAGGCAGCCGGAGCTGAATGTTGTTTGTGCCGAGTATGCAAATAGCCTACCACGGGCCTCCTTCATTCCGCAAATACGTGTCAACAAGCGACTAAGGCGTGTATGTCTTCCATTTCTACCAAGGTCTATTTTGACGCAGTACCGGTATAATATAATCATAAAGGATACACATTCTGATACTGTATGCAGTGGCAAGTACACAAATGAGTAGGCTAAGTACAGAAAATGACGGCTATTGTAGGTGTGCATCGTTATCACTCATAATTTATCAGACCAGATTTTCAATATCCGTTTGAATAGTGCTTGTGTTTACCGCCATTATGCTGACGAAGGAAATAATTCCTTACAATGTTATAGAGTATTCGCGTCATAATTATGTACTTCGGTATATGGTGGTGCAATGTGTAATTGTGTCTAAATCTACGCAACAACTTTAAGACGATGTCCGAAACGCAACGTAAGTCATGGACGTGGGGTTATTTTGAAGAGATGTCACATCGGTTTTTGCAGTTTCCCTGTGACAGCATAATCTTTTGCTGTGTTTTTTGTTCATAAGAAGTAAAATACATCACCAGAAATACTTTTGGGATGATCCGGCACTTAAAAACAAACATCACTGAAGGGGAATCGTTACAGAGAACACCTCCGGCCCGGTCTGCATCATAACAAGCTACGCCGTCGACAACAATTCTTAGGTATCAGGATAGGTCTACATCCCATGCCTATCAACAGTTATTCACATTATACAGGATAATGACGATAATGCTCTTTCATTTAGGCTATATTTTTAAATGGTCATGAAAAAATTGTCAACCAGAATATCTTCAATTGTCAACTAGAGAAGTGAGATAAATATTCACATTAACTGCATAGAACAGTAACTTCTAGCATTAAACAGAGTACTGAAAATTTATCTGAAATGGATTGCTATATTCTGAAATAAGTATTTAAAACTTGTGTGTTCAAGAAAAGCAGATAAGCAATTTTTCAAGAAATAACTAAAATAAGTCAAAATGTATAAATGACTAGCATATTTGAATGGATTCCATAAGTTTTAAAATTAAATCACGAATCATTTTACACCAATGTTGAGAATCTCTCAAAATGTTGATAATACCACTGTTTCTGTACACGGAGATGCAGCCACATTTGTCTTCATTTCAGAGATCATATAATACGTCAAGGATTAGATGGAAGATACTTAGTAGATTGAATGAATTGAAATTTAAATGAAAGTCGAAGAATTTTGATTTTGTACCACAATTAACTTTGACATCTAAATTTTAGGCTGTCTTCTTGACGGTCCCTAACCTCACATTGAAGGACAATAGAGCGTCGCTAACCTCACTGCTGCCATCTTTACGGCGGTAAACCTCAAGGCTGCCACCTTATGCATGTTATAGCGCGGAATTTAAAATCCAACAACAGAACGTCGCTAACCTCACTCTTGCCATCTTGATGGGCTTAAACCTTACTGTTGCTACCTTGGTTATACGCTTTTGTGTTAGTTTAATGTTAATCGCTAAGCTGTTCGCATCATCGAAGTAGAGAGTAACAAATGTCAAGTAGATTCAAAGAAGAATCTGTTAGCAGAAGATAAAAGTCCGTCATGGAAAAACCTATTTCTAGGTATATTTGCGAAGAGTGTGGAAAAGCATTTTCCCGAAGATAGCACAGGAGACGTCATGAGATATCATGTAGGACAATTTTTCAATGCAAACATTGTAGAAGAGAGTTCAAGAACGCATACAACGCTCAACGTCATGAAGCCGCGTGTAATGTAGCTTCATCGGGAACAAAATACAAAGAGCTCAACCATATTCCAGCGAACACTGATTTATGTTTAAAAAGTACACCTCTGCGAGAGATTTTTAATTCTCCCTTGTTGTCTAGGCCTGCTGCAAGTTCTGTTACTAAGCACAAACTTCAAATAAAGAGAGGCAAGATCATGATTATGATAATAAGGATAATGATGTTAATAAAAACAGTAGTAAAGGGAAGGTAGAAGAAGAAGAAAATCTTAATGTTTCATTGCCATTACAGCTTGATGATTTTACTTCATTTCCTAAGCCTACTACACGTTCTGTCTCAGTGCAAACATCTCAAGAAGTGATGCAAGGTAAAGAAGAAGGAAATTTCAACGCTTCATCGCTATCGAAACAAGTTAAGTTTGTACCTAGAAACGCTACTGCTGAAGCACGTATTACATCAAAACAAGTCCCTACACATCAACTGTCTGCATATAGACTCAAAGTTCACAACGAGCCTCTGTTACCCTATGTAGATATAAGATACTGTAAAGAACCCAACGTACTGGTAAAACGTTTACAGCTGCTAAGAGCCTATCATGATGCTGGTTACACACAGTACAAGGAAGATATTTTTGAAATAGAGCATGAATTACGTCGTGTAGGTATTATTAAGTAAGCGCTTACCCTCACCTAAGTCATCCATCTGTAGTATATAATCGATCGAGTAGCTATATTCGTATAGATTATTTCCCAACATTCTCCCTTCCTTAGGGTGTTAACTCCGCCTCTAGTTGTAGAGCCGGTCTCAAGCCCGGATAAAGAGAGGAGAGGCACCCTAGCCCTTTAGCCCTTTAGCCCATTAGCCCTTTAGCCCTTTTTGCCCATTAGCCCATTAGCCCTTTTGCCCATTAGCCCTTTAGCCTATTAGCCCTACAAGGAATGTGCGGTTATCTAATCTTCTTAGAACAAAGGTATCCCCTGACATGTTCTAAACACATGTTGTATCGAGTACAGTGTTCTATTTTAGTCTTGATCACTTATTTAGTGTTCTAAACACTTCAGTCAATGTTCCGATCACATGATAAAGTTAACGGCATAGAGTGCAGTGTTCAATTCTAGTCTTGTTATGTTTCTTTAGTGATTTGCAAGTCTAAACATGCATAATGACGTCATCACTGCAGCACGTGCTTACTCTAGCTATCCCGATGCAGGTTTAAACTTGTTCGATAGAGCTATGCCTTGACATAAGAGGAGGCCTTAACAGCTTATGTATAGCCGCTATTGTTTAAAGATAGCTGCTGTTAAGAAAAAGCACGTAGAATTTTTCAAATTACCCGCCACCACATTTCAAAGGTATGAGGTTTAGTGCTGTAAAGATACCTGCACGATCCAAAGCTAGCTTTCTTCATCAGAGCAGCCACCATCTTGTGTGAGCACCTCTAGGCCGTATCATAAGGAGCTGTGTATTGTCGCCGTCTTGTCGCTGCTACCTTGCGCAAGCACCCTTAGGGCGTCTCATAAGAGCAGCAGCCATCTTGTGCAAGCGCTCTTAAGCTGCCTCATAAGAAGCTATGTATAGCCGTCATCTTGTAGAATTAGATAGCTGCCAATGCCAAAGGGCCTAAGTAGGGATCGAACCGTCGATCTCATCATTAGACTATGTTTTTCTTATGCTATCATGTTCCTGATACTGCAAACCTAGGTATCAGGTGGGAAAATTTTATCCGTTTTGCTCTACGATGCACCGTTTTCGAGATATTTAACATTTTGCATTTAAGCCCCAAATTTAATGAATCGAACCTGCACGGCACGTTATACTCTCTACCATAGCTAGACCTGATCATGTTACGAAGACTTGCTTCAATACAAACTAAAACAGAGCGAATGCCAAAGGGCCTAAGTACGAACCGAACCGTTGATCTCATCATTAGACTATGTTTTTCTTGTTCCTCGTACTGCGTACCGAGGTATTGGGCAGAAAATATTTTGTCCGTTTTGCTCTACGATGCACCGTTTTCGAGATATTTAACATTTTGCATTTAAGCCCCCAAATTTAATGAATCGAACTAGCATGACACGTTAGCCTCTAAGCTAGCTTTCTTCATAAGAGCAGCAGCCATCTTGCGCAAGCTCCCTTAAGGCGTCTCATAAGGAGTCGTGTATAGCCGCCATCTTGCGTCCGCCATCTTGCGCAAGCATCCTTAGGGCGTCTCTAGTCATCTTGTGCAAGGACCCTTAAGCCACCTCATAAGAGCAACCGCCATCTTGCGCAACCATCCCAAGGGCGTCTCATAGGAACCTATGTATAGCGGCCATCTTGCGTAAGCACCCTTAAGGAGTCATGTATAGCCACCATCTTGTGCAATTAGCGTCGAGAGATGGCTGCCGTAGAATTTTTCTTTTTAAATTATCCGCCACCATATTTCAAAGGTATGTACCTAAAGAGTGTAGCACTGAGGTTTGCGATGTAAGATGGCGGATGACAGCTGACAAAAAGCGCGTGAGTTTGTTTACTAAACAAGAGCACGTGGAATTTTTCAATTTGCCGCCACCACATTTCAAAGGTATCTAGCTAAAGATGGCAGCACGGTGCTCTCTTGATTAAATATGGCGAATGACAGCTAACAGAACTTTTCAAATTGCCCGCTGCTACATGTCATAAAGAGGGCAGCACGGTGCTCTGTGGATTAAAGATGGCGGATGACAGCTGACGAAATTGCCCGCATGATAGCAGCACAGTACTCTATTGATTAAAGATGGCGGATGACAGCTGTCCAAAAAGAACGTGGCTTTGTTTCCAAACAAGAGCACATAGAATTTTTCAAATTGCCGCCACCACATTTCAAAGGTATCTAGCTAAAGAGTGCAGCACTGAGGTTTGTGACGCAAGATGGCGGATGACAGCTGTCAGAAAAAAGCACGAGAGTTTGTTTCCAAACAAGAGCACGTGGAATTTCCCGCCACCACGAAGAGGGCAGCACTGTGCTCAAAGATGGCTGCTGTCAAAAAGCATTTTTCAAATTATCCGCCACCACATTTCAAAGGTAAGTAGCTAAAGAGGGCAGCACTGTGTTCTATAGATTAAAGATGGCGGATGACAGCTGTCAAAAAAGCACGTGGATTTGTTTATCTCGCGCTAGTGAGGTTAAGTTGGTAGCACTAAGGTTTAGGTCCGCCAAGATGGCAGCACTGCGGATGACAGGTGGCAAATTTACAGCTACTGCGATAAAGAGGGCAGCACGGTGCTCTGTAGTTTAAAGATGGCGGATGACAGCTGTCAAAAAAGCACGTGGATTTATCTACAAATTCGACAGCTGTCAAAAAAGCACGTGGATTTGTTTATCACGCGCTAGTGAGGTTAAGTTGGTAGCACTAAGGTTTAGGCCCGCCAAGATGGCAGCACTGCCGATGACAGGTGACGAATTTGCAGCTACTGCGATAAAGAGGGCAGCACCGTGCTCTGTAGTTTAAAGATGGCGGATGACAGCTGTCAAAAAAGCATGTGGCTGTCAAAAAGCACGTGGCTTTGTTTATCTCGCGCTAGTTAGGTTAAGTTGGTACCACTGAGGTTTAAGCCCGTCAAGATGGCAGTACTGAGGTTAGCGATGCGTTGTTGTCTGTCAAAAAGCACGTGGCTGTCAAAAAACGCGTGGCTTTGTTTATCTCGCGCTAGTTAGGTTACGTTGGTACCACTGAGGTTTAGGCCCGTCAAGATGGCAGTACTGAGATTAGCGATGCGTTGTTGTCTGTCAAAAAGCACGTGGCTGTCAAAAAACACGCACAGTGCTCTGTAGTTTAAAGATGGCGGATGACAGCTGTCAAAAAAGCACGTGGCTTTGTTTACCACACGCTAGTTAGGTTAAGTTGGTACCACTAAGGTTTAGGCCCGTCAAGATGGCAGTACTGAGGTTAGCGATGCGTTGTTGTCTGTCAAAAAGCACGTGGCTGTCAAAAAGCACGTGGCTTTGTTTACCACGCGCTAGTTAGGTTAAGTTGGTACCACTAAGGTTTAGGCCCGTCAAGATGGCAGTACTGAGGTTAGCGATGCGTTGTTGTCTGTCAAAAAGCACGTGGCTGTCAAAAAACACGTGGCTTTGTTTACCTCATGCTAGTTAGGTTAAGTTGGTACCACTGAGGTTTAGGCCCGTCAAGATGGCCGCAGTGAGGTTAGCGATCCGTTGTTGTCGATGACAGCTGTCAAAAAGCACGTGGCTTTGTTTACAAATTCAAATCTCCCGCCAAACTTCAAATTTCCCGCCAAACATTCAAATTTCCCGCCAGAATTCAAATTTCCCGCGGGAGGAGGCGGCCGAACTGTCCAATTATACTACTGTAATAGATGGTATTAGTGATCACGACGCTATTTTTGTCGTAGTTAAAAATAAATGTGAAAGAAAGGAAGGTATTAAAATTAGGACTATTAGGCAGTACCATATGGCTGACAAAACAGGCATGAGGGAGGTTTAAAAAGGAACTGTGATCGCTGGAAAATGGTAAATAAAAATGTAAACAGACTCTGGGATGGGTTTAAAGACATTGTTAAGGAATGTGAAGATAGGTTTGTACCTTTAAAGGTGGCAAGGAATGGTAAAGACCCACCTTATTTAATACAGAAATAAAGAGACTAAGAAGGAGGTGCAGATTGGAAAGAAACAGAGTTAGAAATTTCTGTGGAAGTAAGGAGAAATTGAAGGAACTTACTAGGAAATTGAATCTAGCAAAGAAGTTAGCTAAGAATAACATGATGGCAAGCGTATTAGGTGGTCATACAAATTTTAGTGAAAAATGGAAGGGTATGTATTGGTATTTTAAGGCAGAAACAGGTTCCAAGAAGGACATTCCAGGAATCATTAATGAACAAGGGGAGTGTGTATGCGAGAATCTTCAGAAGGAAGAAGTATTCAGTCTGCTGTATGTAAAGATTGTTGGTTATTATCATTAAACTGCAGGAAGCTCTTGATTCATGAAAATTAGCTTCTGGGTTATTTATAGACTTAAGAAAAGCCTTTGACACAGTTGATCACAAGATCATGATCAGAAAACTGGAAGACGCAGGAGTAAGAGGTGTAGCGTTGAACTGGTTTAAGGATTATCTCAGTGATCGATCACAATTCGTCTCATATAAAAATGCTAAAAGTTTATGTCTTCGCATATCAATTGAAATTCCTCAGGGATCAGTACTGGGTCCAATTTTATTTCTAATATTTGTGAATGATATAGGGTCCCTAAAATTACAAGGACAATTATCTCTTTTTGCAGATGATACAAATATTTTCTATGTTGGTACCTCTGCTAAAGAACTTGAGGTAAAAATGCAGTACGACATTAGATTACTACAAACTTGGCTTTCAAACAACAGACTATCCATTAATCTTAGCAAGACAAATTACATGATTTTTCACAAGCCCGCATGTGCAACTCCTCTTGATATTACATTAACAATCTTCGATCATCCTTTACCAAGAGTACAATTTACTAAATTTCTAGGTTTAAAAATAGATGAAATGCTTGACTGGAACGAGCAAGTTAAAACTATATGCAAAAAAATAACTCCAGCAATTGGAGTGCTTCACAGACTAAGATATAAATTCAACCATAAGTTTTTAAAATCTATTTATCAGGCTCTCATTGCAAGTCACCTGACTTATATTATTCATGTTTTGGGATGTTGCAATAAGGAACTCTTTCAGAAAGTTGCCATTTTACAAAAAAGAGCACTAAAAATACTTTTTAATTTACCACCCTTAACACCTACAGATTATTTGCTTAAGAAATGCAGACTTCTACCACTCCACATGTTACGTGATAGAGCTTCAGCTATGATGGTATATAAAATTAAGTATAAATTGGTTCATACAAACACTATCTGTATTACAAATTCTGACATACACTCATATAACACTCGAGGAGCAAAGAGAGTCCATACCGAATTTGTAAAAACTAGTAAGTATGGTTGTAACTCCTTATGGCACTACTCTACGAAGGTGTAAAATGCTCTTCCAAAACATATACAACAGGCAACAACAATTTCAAAATGTAAACAAAAAATAAATAATCAATGGACAAAAGAAAATGAGCAGTAAATCTTTCAACCAAGTAATGTACAGTGGTATTATATATTGTATTTATATTTGTGAGACTGTAACGTATTTAGAAATAAACTATTATTGTATTGTCAATATTTTGCAACTCTGCCAATATTTAATCTTGTATTGCGCCATAAGAGCCTCGGCTCAGGTGCCCTCTCTTGAGTAAATAATAAAATAATAATGTCCAGATAGGGGAGATGAGTAATACTAAAAAAAGTATTAAAATTTACCTATGATGACAATGGCATTTACAATAAGATACAGTGGTTGAAAACTAAAAAAGCAGCTGGAATTGATAAGATTTCTGGGGATATACTACAGGCAATGGGTTGGGATATAATACCATATCTGAAATACTTATTTGATTATTGTTTGGTTGAAGGAGCTAAACCAAATGAATGGAGAGTTGCTATAGTAACCCCTGTGTATAAAGGAAACGGTGATAGACATAAAGCTGAAAATTACAGGACAGTCAGTTTGACATGCATTGCATGTAAGCTTTGGGAAAACAATCTTCCTGATTATATTAGACATGTTTGCAAAATTAATAACTGGTTTGACAGAAGGCAGTTTGGGTTTAGGAAAGGTTATTCCACTGAAGGTCAGCTTGTAGGATTACAGCAAGGTATAGCAGATATCCTGGATTCAGGAGGCCAAATGGACTGAACTGCGAATGACCTATCTAAGGCATTTGATAGGGTAGATCATGGAAGACTACTGGCAAAAATGAGTGCTAATGGACTAGAAAAAAGAGTGACTGAATGGGTGGCTATATTTCTAGAAAATAGAACTCGGAGAATTAGAGTAGGCGTAGCTTTATCTGACCCTGTAATAATTAAGAGGGGAATTCCTCAAGGCAGTATTATTGGACCTTTATGTTTTCTAATATATATCAATGATATGAGTAAAGAAGTGGAATCAGAGATAAAGCTGTTTGCAGATGATGTTATTCTGTACAGAGTAATAAATAAGTTACAAGATTGTGAGTGGCTGCAGGGTGACCTCGATAGTGTTGTGAGATGGACGGTGGACAATGGTATGATGATAAACGGGGTTAAAAGTCAGGTTGTGAGTTTCACAAATAGGAAAAGTCCTCTGTTTTAATTACTGCGTTGATGGGGTGAAAGTTCCTTTTGGGGATCACTGTAAGTACCTAGGTGTTAATATAAGAAAAGACCTTCATTGGGGTAATCACATAAATATGATTGTTAATAAAGGGTACAGATCTCTACACATGGTTATGAGGGTATTTAGGGGTTGTAGTAAGGATGTAAAGGAGAGGACATATAAGTCTCTGGTAAGACCCCAACTAGAGTATGGTTCCAGTGTATGAGGCCCTCACCAGGATTACTTGATTCAAGAACTGGAAAAAATCCAAAGAAAAGCAGCTCGATTTGTTCTGGGTGATTTCCGACAAAAGAGTAGCGTTACAAAGATTGGTCTGGGAAGAACTTGGAGAAAGAAGACGAGCTATTCGACTAAGTGGTATGTTCCGAGCTGTCAGGGGAGAAATAGCGTGGAATGACATTAGTAGACGAATAATTTTGAGTGGCTCTTTAAAAGTAGGAGAGATCACAATATGAAGGTAAAGTTGGAATTCAAGAGAAGAAATTGGGGCAAATATTAATTTATAGGAAGGGGAGTTAGGGATTGGAATAACTTACCTAGGGAGATGTTCAATAAATTTCCAATCTCATTGAAATCATTTAGGAAGAGGCTATGAAAACATCAGACTAGGAATCTGCCACGTGGGCGACTGCCCTAAATGCAGATCAGGATTGATTGATTGATTGATTGATTGATTGATTGATTGATTGATTGATTGATTGATTGATTGATTGATTGATTGATTGATTGATTGATAAGTGTCCGGTCCCGCGGTGTAGGGGGCAACGCGCCCGTCTGTCACCCGTTGGCGCCGAATTCGATTCCCCCTGGCCTGGGGACTGGGTGTTTGTGCCGTCCTTACCATTCCTTTCCTCACATTCAACACATTACACTTCCGCCATTACCTAACACACTCAGTTTCCTCACATATGATGCCAGTAGGGGCAAAAGATCTACATAGGTCGACGCCCCGAACAAATAGCATTTTTTTAATGGAGGGAAGTGATCACGCATAAAAGCTTTTGACTTTGCTTGAAGCCCACCTTCACTCCTACAGAAGAGTTAAAAGGAATTTCTGAATGCAATGTTATTTGCTTTACGTCCCACTAACAACTTGTACGGTTTTCGGAGAGGCCGTGGTGCCGGAAGTCAGTCCCGCAGGAGTTCTTTTACGTGCCAGTAAATCTACCGACACGAGCACCTTCAAATACCACCGGACTGAGCCAGTATCGAACCTGCTAAGTTGGGATCAGAAACCCAGCGCCTGAACGTCTGAGCCCGGCGAATTTCTGAATGGTATGTATACAATATCTAAAATAGTTTATAAGACCATTAACTTGCTTAAAGGAAATGGAGTACTGTCCAACGAAATTACTTTATATAGATAATATCAAACTTTAAATATGCTTCTAGAAAATGGAATAATTCCGGTTTGTGAACAAGAATGGTTCTTAATAGCAGAAGCAAGGAGGTTATAAAATGTACAATATTTGCTACAAGAGATTCTTTTCTAAACGGAAAAACATTCTTGCTCCGCCAACATTAGATAGATAGATAGATAGATAGATAGATAGATAGATAGATAGATAGATAGATAGATAGATAGATAGATAGATAGATAGATAGATAGATAGATGGATAGATAGATAGATGGATAGATAGATAGATAGATATGGGTTACTTTAACTGGCAAAGTTAGGGACACGTGTCCCTGTCTTACACTTAACCAGTGAAATACATAAATAACATAAAAATATATAAAATACTGAATAAATGAAAAAAGAGACTCAAACAAATTACCATGGTACTATGCTATCCTGCTGTACATAAAAATAACTATTATAATACACAATGAAAATTAACATTTTGCTCCCTACGAAGAAATTAACATACAACGAATTACAATTTCAATAATAATAATAATAATAATAATAATAATAATAATAATAATAATAATATAGGTAAACCTACTAATATTTACAATTAATTTGTCCAATTCCAGAAATATATCACATTGACGAATGTTACAGTTTTCGTGTGTTTACTGTGGGTGAAAAACATTGCAAAATGGGGATAGGGATAAAGATAACTATACAGGAAACCACAGTTGAGTACTTTCTAACACTATTGAATAATAATAATAATAATAATAATAATAATAATAATAATAATAATAATAATAATAGTCTAAGAAGAAGAAGAAGAAGAAGAAGAAGAAGGGCCACGAGGAGGAGGAAAAGAAGAAGAAGAAGAAGAAGAAGAAGAAGAAGAAGACTGTCGCACTACGAGCTCGTTTCATAGAGATATTTTGAACACATACTTTTAAATCTTCCCTGGCTTGATATCCGTCTGACCTCCTGCGGACGTATTTTGTTATGGAGTTCATCTAATTTTGATGATCGTGGGTTATGCAACGTTTCAGAAATGAAACGTGACTTTGCAAATGAATGCTGAACTTGAGATAAGTAGTCCGGATAACAAATGAAAATGTTTAATTTAAGTTAGTTAAAAATGAAATGTACTCAGAAAAGTAGTCATTGATAGAACTTTTTGAGTCATCAAGGACGCGTTCACCCGTTTTGGAAGGAATGAAGTGCAATGACTACGAATGTAGAGTGAATACCAATATGACGAACAGATTACAAACAAATTACGCTGTACTTGTTTTATACAGTTTGTACAGGCAGGGTAACGTATAGTAGACCTACTGCAAAACTGCACGCGAAAACTGCAGCTCACACTTCGGCAAGCTTTGGATATTTAACATACTTGAAATATTTGTAAATTTCTTATAGAGTATTTTAATGTATGGCTCCTTAGCTAAATGGTCAGCGTACTGGTCTTCGGTTTAGAAAGCCCTACGCTCGATTTACGGCCGGACCAAGGATTTTAACTGCAAATGGTTAATTCCTCTGGTTCAGGGACTGAATGTTTGTGTTCATCTCAATACATTTTAATCCACATACACACTTCACTACTAACCCTTCATAAAGGGTTGACTTTGAGAAGGGCATTCGGCCGTAAAACTGGGCCAAATTCATATTATTTGCCAACCCCAATAAATTGAGATTAAAGCTAAGAAGATGATGTACGGTAATTCAAAATTTCCAGAATTTTATATTGCTCGTTACTATACGTTATTTTACTGAGAGTTATAGTATCATTCACCATAATTCTGAAAAGTGAGCATTGAAGTGACTTACAGTCATACATGTGCACACCTCGTAAATCACTGAGTATCCGAGATCAGTTGTCACTTTCCTCTTACAGAAATGTGGTTGTAGGCCTATAACAAACTCCCTAAATATTCCATCGTAACTGACGATACCCATTTGGAATAATAAATCGAAACCTGCCATTACTAGTACCTCTCTTCAGTATGGTTTATCCCGGGATTATTTTCACATTCAATTCCGAGAATCTTATTTCAAATTTCTGAGCTTTTCAATTTCATAAATGCATCTCCGATTTTATTGCAAGAGACAGAGGTTTCCGCTTGGATTGTGAAGTGGAAATCCTTTATTTCAGTTGATCAAAAATTATTTGAAACGTCAATTACAAATACTCTTGTCCCTGTTCCAATGTTTATAGAATTTTCCAAGTGTTGATTAGTGACAATCATCGATTACGAATTTTTTCAGTTACAGAATGAAATAGATGCACTGGAAGGTTCAGGAATTCAGTAAGCGAGAAAAATGTGTGTCGCTTAACCTTGATGATGAAGGTCTGTGTGCTGCTTTGTTTGAAAACAGACATTAAAACGTGGACTGAAGTGGAAGCTTTTCCTTTTAATCTCTTCTACACTGTTATAGTTTACTGGTAAATGTTGGTAAACGCTACTGATTTTCAGTTTGTTTGTTATAATTACGTTTATGTACGAAGGTCGGACATGTATTTGTGTTTCTAGCATCTTTTAGACGATACATCAATATAATTTTGTGATTCTTGGCTTTTGAAACGTGGTTTACGTTTATGAAACAATTCACATTTGCGGTAATTAATGAACTTTATCGATGTTATTGTATCAACAAATACAAAAATGCGTTGAATACATGTGACATCCCAAGAGTAAAGGCAGGGGAGTGAAAAATATTGAAACTTGGCAACAAATTATCCTCTTTACAAAATAACTTGTCAGCTTTGTACGTTGAAAATATTTGAGAAAAATCTAGGTAAACAATTATAAATAAATGTAAATATGAAGTAAAAAATTGTTAAAGAATCTGCCATATAGGTGACCGCCCTAAATGCAGATCATTGATGACTGATAGATGACTGATACTTTTTTACCCTCAAACTCTAGTGACGCCATTTACAGTGAACTGATATGTTAAGAATACATCGTTACGTGCACATTCCTAGTTGATTACTGTACTTCGTAGAAATCATGTATGACATTTCATGGTACTGGAGTTGGTGCTGTGTGCTTGTTTTCTTAAATATATTTTCTGCTGTTATAATAGATGTTGGTAAAATTTCGTGATTTTCAATTTTATTGATTGCAGGGTTATGCACGTGGGTCGAATATGTGTTCGTATCTTGAATATACTTTCAGACAATAAATATCATTTCGTGGTTTTTAACTTCGTAAACGCAGTTAATGTTGAATCTAATTCGAAAGTTAAGTTTTTCTTTACGGAAATTGTCAGTGTTATTTATTTTATCTAGAACTTACACCCATCGCGTTCCTCTTGCTTTATAACAGACAGAAAATCTACGCCAAGGGCAATGGTCCAAAACAACCGCCATTTTGGATTATACGTTACGGTCTGATACACTGTATTTGGTTTTTCTTCATGCTGAGAAAAATCGGAAATGTTCAGAGTTTCAGTTTCCACATGCTTTCCGTGTGCTTTGCAGCTCTCCTCTGTGATTATCTGGTTGTCCCCGTAAATTGTATTGCGAGTATGTACCAAGTGGGGTCAAATTAATCTGCATCCTCTAAAGTATGTCATCGCTGCATATAGAAAAGACAGTGTAAATATTCGTATAAGCCAAAACATAAGTATCCTTGCTTTACTCGTGGACACAGTGAAAGTAAAACGAAATGTGCAGTGTTAATGCTGGATAGCCTGTGAAGGTGTTGGTGACTTGGAAGGACATGTTAACGGAGAAAAATACAAGAAAATGGCGAGAACTAGCTCATTGTCAGGTTCAAGGTTGTGCTTTTTCACTCCAAAATATTCTCCACATGATAGAAAAGTTCAAGCCGCAGAAGCTACATTGTCATTTCATGCACTTTTCCACCACCAGTTGTACAAAGCAGTGGACTGCACAACAAAATTTAATAAGAGTGTGTTCGCAGATTATGAAGTAGCACAGAAACTGATCTGTGCAAGAACTAAAACAGAAACCATAATAAATAATGTTAATGCATCTCACTCGACAGACATTATCACTGAAACTCTTAACAGAGTTCCATTTTTGGCCTAGGAACAAATGCAAACAATCATGCTTCCAATCGTCATTCAATACTTCAAGTACCAAATTAGTGGCATTCATATACAAGTTCTTGAGTTACAGGCATGTCCAAGAATGTTTTGAAAATATTGCCTCCTGTACTTCAGATACTCACAAAAAGTACAGTATAACATTACTTTCTACACCCATTGCATTTGCCGGAGACAATAGCAATGTTAATTTTGGAGGCCTTGTACGCAGTGAAGGGAAGAATTTGTTCTCTCAAAAAAGACTGGAATGAAAAAATAATAGATATTGGATGAAAAGATCACATTCTACATAACTAGGCCTATTCACAAGCAAAACGTCAATTTATATAAAAAATAAAATCGTGTCTTAAGGGAGAAAAACTTCATCCAGCTCTTCACCAGGTGGAGCTGTATTATTTTCTTTTAGAATTTTCCCTACTCGCGGCAGCACTTCCAGCATTCATTGAAGAAAAGGGGAGATTGGACTGGGCGAATGTCTTGGCACAGATAAAATCCCCACAGGAGAGATCCGCCCCTTTTCCATGGTTTCAGCACTTCCAGCCTTCTTCTTGCTCTGTGCTTAATATAACGGGGTTTCAGAGGATAGCGATGCACCAAATACAGAAGTACTGGATGTTGTTAAAAGGCAAATTCCAGGGGAAGAAGCATTAAACTTCTCGTATGGTATCTCAGCTTGTTCCATATGAACGCCAAGAATCTTCCCTTGAATTTCTTCTAGAACGCTTTTGTTTGTTCTCTTTTCAATCCATTTACTCCTCAGCAATCGTCTCCAGACCCACATCTGTAACGCTTCATGTCGTTTCCAGTCCTGATCTCCGATTTTTCAAGATTCACAGCCATACAATAGCACACTCCATACGAAAGAAATCACAAATTTCTTCCTAATTCCAAAATCTAAATTTGCACTGATTAAAATATTTTTCTTATTACTAAACGCCTTTTGATCTCTTTGATGCACCTGTTGTCATTGGTTATCAGGTTCCTAGATATGGGAAACAGGTGACGTGTTCCACTATGTTGTCAGTAAGCTTGATGTTGGTGTGAATTCGTTCAGGGTGTTTGCTCACAACTAATATCTTGGTCTTCTTGATATTAATGTTTAATCGTGAATCTTAAAACGCTGACGACAATGCATTCAGCATCACAGACAACTCCTCAGAATCTGCTACAATTGCTCTGTCATCTTTAAATCGAATGCATTGGATATGGTGCCCATTTAAGTGTACTCCTTTTGGTATTTACCCCAAACTTATGTGTGGCTTCTTCAGTGAATACACTAAAAAGGTATGGTGAGAGAGAGCAGCCGTGCCTTACACCTTTCCTGATTTTTACTGTCTGGATACTTCCTCCGACATCTACCATCGTGGTCTGTCCTTCATAGAGTCGCAATATCAGCCTTCTGTCTTTCCAGTCCAAACCTGTAGCTTTAAGAATTTTAAACAGTTTGTACCTACTCACGTTATCGAAAGCCTTTTCAGTATATACAAACTATAGATGTTCCGATTCATCTCCAACCTCCTTTCTAATTTTGTTCGAAGAGCTAAGATGCTTCTCTTGTTCCCATCCCTATCCTAAACAAGAACTGATCCTGATCAATTTGTAAATTTAACTTGTTATTTATCCTATTATTGATAGTAGTATTTTGGATGTATGAGAGCGCAGAGTTATGTTATCGTAACATTCTACACTACTTCCCTTCTTTGGCATCATAACCGTTTTGCTTTTGATGTAGTCTTCATTATAGCATCTGCATATCATGGCAAATAGAAGTTCTTTCAATTTCTCTCCCATATTCTTACGCAGCTCTCCAGCTATGTTATCTGGACTGGTACCTTTATTTTCATGCAATCACTGAAGTGCTGATTCAAACTCCCTCCTTGTTATTGTAGATCCTTTATCATCTTCCTCTACTTCTTGTTCTGGTCCAATACCCCTTAAATCGTTCAGCATATTTCCTCTTCCATATAGTTGTTCACAGTATTCCTTCCACCGTGCATTGACGTCATCATTATGTATTCATATTTTCCCATTTGTATCTCTTACTGCGGAGCTTTTCGCTTTAGGTTTCCGGTTTAGTATTTTAATGTTCCTATTCCTTCCTTCAGCTATATCTTTTCTGATATTCTCAAATTGATATCCACGCTTCTTTCGCTCTTCTACGCAGAGTTGTAATTTTATTTTGATTTTCTGTTCTTGCCTTTCATAAGATGGTCTGGAAAAAGGACGCAAGGTATTTTTGCTTCCATGAAACCTACATTAAGTACCTGGATAAAAGAATGCACCCCGGAAGTATTCAAGTATTCAAGTTAAAACTTTAAAACATTAATGATCTCAGCTTGATATTGGACCATGACTTCAATATTTACAGTAAAAAGGTGTACAAATAAATGATTTATAATTATTTGACCAATTATGCAACGTCAAGTCTTATTCTAAAAGTTCAACTTCGGGTATATACACAGCACTAGACTAGCAATGGTCTCTTTTGCTTAAAAAGTGCCAAAACAGTGAGCTATAATCTGAACTTTTGAATATTTGTCAGATCTTTTTGCCATACAGGCACCAGTACCTCGAATGAATGCGTGTTTTCATTCATAAATGCTCATTGGACAAACAAAGGGAGCCGTTCTTTGGTAGAATCAGTGAAAGGAATATTACTTGTGAAATTTATGTTTAAAGATATGTCATGCTAAGAATGTTGCAAAAAAATAACTCACATCTTCTTTCAAAAGTAGGTTCTGTTGAAAAATACAGCATTCAGCAAAATAATTTCAGCAAAGGTAGATCAATATATAATTAAGTAAGGTAGTTGCTTTTGTAAAAGAAAATATGTGCAGTATATGTACTTAATTGTAAGTAATATGCATTATACCGCTTTGCCTGTTAATAGCACTGAAGTTTCTGTGGAAGAAATAGAACATGTCCGTACAACATACATAATATAAAAAATTAATGACATAATAGGTCAGAATAAAAATCTGCACCCAGCCACAAAAATGAAAAGTTAATGGCACCAATATCAATCATGTTAATAAATTCAAATATTTCTATACTTGGATTCATAAAGATTGGGATGTCACTAAAGAAATGTAGTTTTGAAAAGGCTAGAAATTATTTCTGCAAATAAGAAAATAGGTTTTAAATTTGAATTAATTTGAAATTAAGGATGCGTTGCGTGCGATGCTATGTCTGGCCTGTGTTGCTGTATGGCATGGGGATCTGGACGCTGAACATCTCAATTATAATTAAAAACCTTACAATTAGAAACATTTGAGATTAGGACATCAGACTGATGAATATGAAATGATGACAGCTTGAAGGGAAAACAGAGATAATTAATCCAGAAAGTTAAACACATATAAACACTATTTAGGCCACATAATGAGGAATTCCATATATGAAATGCTCAAATAATTCGCTAAGGAAAGTTACTTGCAGATGAAGGGCAGGACGATTCGAGATTGGACATCAATGGGACATCAATGGGAACGGTTGTTGAACTCCTCCATGCAGTCTTTGGCCAAAAGAAATTCCGACGTGTGATCGCCAATATCCCAAACTAGAAGAATAGGTAACTTATGTTTTACTATATTTATGGCCCAGAGTTGGTCCACTCAGTTCTGAATTCCCTATCGTGAAGCGTGCCTTGGTTATAAAGCTACTTGCAGTAGTTAATAATTACTGACAGAGAAACCTTAAATTAAGAATACAAAATATAAAAGTATTTTTAGTTCAGAATAACAGTAAGGAATTTTAATCTAGTTAAAGTGATCGTTCACACAGCAAGAAAGAGAAGTTCGTTTCTTTGGTATTAAAAAGAAATGTGTATTAAGACACGATGTACGTCGTATAAGGAATGGTGCTGTACAAAAGAATTGCTACAAGTAAGACTTAAGTGTTAAAACGTAGAATTAAAAAGAAATTGATTCTGGTAACAGTGCTGATAGGTTATTTGAATTGTTATTGCAATATAGCACTTTAAAATTCAATATCATGCGTTAAATTTCAGATTTACTAAAGATATCAGCTACATTAAATTGTACAACATGATGGACTTTAGACTAGAAATGGCTGAAATTAGTAAAATGGTTAATTTCTTTGCAATGGATAAGTTTTCATGAATGGAAATGACCGATACAAGAGATCGAAACCTTGAGGCCTACAGTCGTACAATCCATGAGGCTCATCAGATCTGTTAATGTCAAATATCTTTTGATGTGGTTTACTTCAGGTAATCTTTAGGCTGTGACTATGACATTTGTGACAACTGAAGACATGTGAAGAAAAATAAAATGACTATTTTGTGAAAGAGAGACTGTCATAACACCTACAGTGACGCCTGGTCGGTGCACAATTTCATCTCATACCATTATTCTAAAATCTAAAGGTTATTATAACAACTTCCAAGAGAGCCCCAGGGAGGATTTAAATCCTTTGTCGTGAGGAATGTTGAGTTTTAATACCAACTTCAACTAAACTAGAAGATATTTTGAAAGTAGTTTTTCAATTCAATTCCTGTTGAATGACAAGAAGATACCGAACATACAGGGAATGGCCGCCACTTTCTCCTGTCCTAGACCTAGTTACTTACACTCACTGATAGAGACCCCACGGCGAAGATCGATCCATCTCCTCTCTCTCTCTCTCTCTCCCGGCAAGCACAGGGGGATATTCTGCCTCAAGTCCTTACAATGAAATAGCTGCTATAACAAGAACAGAATTGTGATATGTCATAACCTAGCAATTTGACATTCCTTCATTTTTACCTCTTGCACGATTCTGTCAAAATCACCAGAACGGTTAGTGATAGTGTAACGAAGGTTAATTTTGTTCTGTAGTATACGAACATTCCTATTCATAAATTATCTAATACTGTTTATAAATTAATAATAAAACAATTCATTTATGTGGAATGTACATTTGTACTAGCTGATAGGTTACAAGACTTGGGTCTACGGGAAGTTAGTATGCGTGCACTTAGATGATACATCACCCTATAAGTTGCTGTGTTTCTTCTATTGCTACTTTAATTTATTTCTCGAAGGTTGAGTCAACCTGATTATATGATTTATCATCATCACCGTGCAATTGGATGTAAGAGAACTATGCAATCGTCTGTGTTTTTGAACTATCTGTTGAAGTATTACTCGAGCCTAGAATTAGAGTAGGTCCTGTCTCAAAATCAGCCTAAGGTGAGTATGGAAAAAAAGGAGAATGAACAGGATCATCAACAATTCAGTGGAACTCCAATTATCCAGACTAATTGGTGATTTTCATGATGCTGATATGCAGAAACATGACATCACTCCAGCAACATGTTACTGTATTCTGACGTTTCAATAGGCTACTACAGGTGTTAACGAGAAGTGTTCGAAATATCGGAATACAAAACTATTGCTAAATACAATGCAACATTGACAGGGTCTCTTCACACTGCAAAATAGAACAGGACTTTTCTTACGTACGTACACAATGAAACATTTTTTTAATATATCCATAGTCGATTCTCTATTGCAGTGCAGACAGCTCTCGCAGGTGCCTGACGACAAGAGACTACGCAGGATCACATATCACTGCCATGAAAATCGATCCGGATATTTTGCAAATGGATGATTGAAGTTCTTATGGTCCAGTGTTTATCCACCCAATTCTGAATTCCTTATCTTGAAGCTTGCCTCAGATACAAAGGCATTAGTTAAACATTTGTGTCCTAGTTTTACTTCCCCTTAAGATGAAACATCTGCATAATGATTATTGAGTAACCAAGGTGAAAAGGATGCTAGACAGAATAGGAATGGGAGACAACTGGGATAAAAAGATTCAGCACAAATGAAAGAAATTGGATAAGGAAGTAACTAATACAGTGAAAGATATTGAGAAACAGATGATTATGTCAAAATGTAGGACCCATTAAGGGAATTCAGTGAACTTAGCAGAAAATTGTCAATGAAGAAAGGAAGACTCACGAAGAGATAAGTGAGAGGTGTGGTGTGGTGGCTAATGGGTATCTATAAGAATAAAGGTCTAAGAGAGAAAAATGAAGAGAACTGATATTTGTTTTGTGGGAAATTATGGAAGCGACTGATCTGTTGAGAATATGTAGGGAACACCTGGATATTGCTTCTAAAGCAAAAATAGAAAGGTGAACATTTTTTTGCAATTACTAGTTTTACCCACGGCTTCGCTCGCGAGGATTTTGTAAGTTGATAAAAATTAATTGTTCCACGGTACAGCACTAATACATTATCTGAAAATCCCTAAAGTATAAAAACTCGCCGAAAAATTGCATTTCATTTACGCCCAAACCTCTTAGTAAGCCACGTTTGTGGCATTGCCTTTTGGGGCTAAGATGACCAAGCTACTTACTAGCAGAGCTAAATCTGGAACATGCGACATGGAACTGTACATGTGAGAATCAGTCAAAAAAAAAGTGTTTCTTTATTTCTAAAGGAGATTGCAAATATCCATTTTCAGGCCTGTAACATGTTAAGTTTATGAGATATACTGTAGATATACTAAGTTTTAAAACTTCCCCACTCCTTGGCTGAGATTTCATCGTTGAGGCCTTCGGTTCACAGAGTTCCGGTTTCGATTCCGGGCTGGGTCGGATATTTGAATCGCGTGTGATTAATTCTTCTGGCTCGAGGACAGGTTGTTTGTGTTTATCTCAACACTTTCCTCTTCATATTCACTCAACACACCACATTATCAACCACAACAGGAATACGCAATAGTAATTACATCCCTACACATGAGGTTGGCGTCAGGAAGAGCATCCACTCGTAAAACAGCTTCAAATCCACATGTGCGACACAGTTCGCACCCGCGACCCCACAGGTGTGGGAAAACCGGTAGAAGAGAAGAAGATACTCATTTTAAAATATCACCCACTTTTTAAAATTTTTCATCCCCTTAAGTGGATTTTCCAGAAAAAGTGCGTTCATTTATTTTTAAAAGAGATTCCAAGTACGCCCTACCAATTTTAACGTCTGTAACATCTTCCGTTTCTGAGATATATGCATCCTCATATAAAGAATTCAACTCCTTCCTTACTTCTTTTAAACCCTCACCCCTTAAGTGGATTTTCTGAAAACAAAAATGTGTCCTTTGTTCTAAAGGAGATTCCAAATACCACATTTTATGTCTGTAACATGTTAGGTTTTTGTGATATATTGTAGATAATCTCGCTGCTGTAGAATCCTGGAGCTGACGTTGCCATGGTTACGGCAGTTCATTTCGTTATCCGATTCCTAGATCAGGGGTAGTGTGGTGACAATATCTCATTAACGGTTGGTTTTAGGGCCCGTAGGGCTCACCGAGTTTTGTTATTTGCGTGAAGGGGCTTAAAATGAGATTTATCTCGTCCTTGTACGACAAATTCGATATTTCGCCTATATTAGCCTTGTATTTTTTATATCTCCCCACGTCGTTGTCGTCCCCCTCCCCCTAGAATTGTTTTTAAAATAAAATATAGCCTATAGCACTCAGGGATAATGTATATTTCTATTAGTGAAAGAATTTTTAGAATCGGTCCAGTAGTTCCTGAGATTAGCCATTACATACAAACAAACTTTAGGCCTACCTCTTTATATATTAGTATAGATAAAATGATTAAAGAAAGAATCACACCGGGTAAGATATTAACATTTTTGTTATAGTAAAAAACATGTGGCGAAAGAGAATAACATAAAATAAAGCAAGCACTAATTCAACTTACGAAGAGTAAAAGATACTGTACTTGTTGTCCTAGACTATATAACATTGTTAACATCTAAGATTAAAATAAATAAATACATTTTAAAAACTACAATTTTTAGATTTGGGTGTAAATATTTATTACGCTTAATTATAATGTTTAACGTAGTCATAGATAAACTAGATGTAATAAGAACAATCATGCATGTATAAAAAATCAGTTTGGATTACAATAAATGGTTACTCTCTCCGCAGTTTCATGTGATCCGCAACTAGGGTATGGGAGTATTATAATTTACTTCCAACTAAGGCGAGTTGGAACCCTAATAATAGAACATTTTGGCAATTTTTTATATTCATCCCACAAAGATACAATATTATAGTCAAATCGATGTATAATTTATTAAGAAACTTGTTTCTGATTTTTGCTGCTAAGTTATAAATAGAATTATATACTTCTATTTAAAGCTCCATGTATCCAAAACCAAACGACTTCGGTTTGCACTGATTTGTAGAAACAGCTTTCTTATGTACGTTGGTAGCTGTGCAATAAAACATGACTGCCTACAATAAGGAGTTTGGTTTGTAATTCAGTGCTTCTTTGTTTGAATATTAATAATGCTTGGCAATGAAGGCAATTTGTGGCATTTAATATTTTTACAGTAATAAAATATGTACAGCACCTATATCCCTCGAACTACAGATTGGAAAGTAAAGGCTTTAAGACAACTAATTCTTGAATATCATTACAGAAAAAATATATATTCATATGAAATTTAGCTATTTTAAGTCTGTTACTAAGGTGAGCAGCCACTGACTGAATTACTAGCGTGTATCCGGGTTGCATCGAACAAGAATGAGTGCTGCCCAATCAGAGACGAGGTAAGGTTAGAGTACACTTGGCATTTTTGCTTACTTTTACACGTTAGTGTAATTTATTGTCTAGACTGACATGAGACGGATAGTTTACGATAATTATTCAAGCAATACAACTTTATTTCCATTGAACAGACTACAGTGAATATGTTTCAAAATGAAACATTATAGGATTACACACCCTTGCATTTAAAGAAATATACTAAAGTATAACTCAAAAATACGTTAGAGTAAATGTATAATCTGCTACGTCTACAAAGGACAAATCTGTTTTTTCCTCGCCTGCCGACTTTATATTACCTAATAAAGTTGACTCTAAGAAGAATGAAGGTTAAAATATGCTGCGAACTAAACTAGCATTCTGTCCCAGCACTTATAATGAATTTAAATGACACATAAATACCAGTCATTGACTGAAGTTAAATGTGCAATTAAACCTTTGAGTATGATTCATTAAAATGAAACAAAGTTAATTGTGTATTTACGTATACTAAATAACTAAATACTGAGTTGCATATATATTATTTCTTCATATATATGGATGGTGTAATACATACGCACTTTTTCAACTTTTTCCTCTATTTATTCAAAGCTTAGAAGTATTGAATTCTCGAACAAATATTTTATTTGTTAAAATCTCTTAATGAAGGGGAAACGTTAGAAACTAAGTATGAGCGTATGGAAAGTTTCACACAATATACGAATACAGTGTGAGAATTTACCTGAGATAGCTATGTATGACAGGGAACTAATATTTACGCCACCTTAAGAACACTGAAGGTGATCAGGAAAAGATATCGAGAAAGAAACATAAATCAGTCTGGACTGATAAAAATTGAGGCCTTAAAAAAGAAGCAGGAAGACAAGGCTGCAATTTTTCACCTCTCCTTTTCATTGTCTAAATAGAACAGCCGGTAAAGGAAATCAAAGAGGAGTTTGGAAAGGGAATCGCAATCCAAGGTGAGTAAATCAAAACTCTGAGATTTTCCGATGATATTATTATTTTGTCTGAGTCTTCAGAAGATCTGGAGAAACTGCTGAATGGTATGGACAGGGTCTTGGAGAAGGGGTACATGGTAAAAATAAATACATTTGAAAACAAAAGTAATGGCGCGAAGTCGAACGAAGTCAAGTGATGTAGGAAATATTAGATTAGAAAATGAAGTCTTAAAGGAAGTAAATGAATATTGTCACTTGGGTAGTAAAACTACTAACGATGGCAGAAGTAAGGACATAAAATGCAGGCTAGCACAAGCAATGAAGGCCTTTCTTGAGAAAAGAAATTTGCTCACTTCAAACATTGATATCGGAATTAGAAAGATGCTTTTAAAGACATTTTTATGGAGCGTGGTATTTTATGGAACTGAAACATGGACGATAATTAAATCAGAAAGAAAGAAAATATAAACTTGTGAAATCTGGTGTTACAGAAGAATGCTGAAGTTGAGATGGGTAAATCGAATCACAAATGATGAGATACTGAATCCAGTTGGTGAGGAAAGAACGATTTGGGGAAATCTGACCAAAAGAAGAGATATAATTATAGGGCATATCTTAAGATACCCAGGACTTTTTTAGGGAAGTGTAGGTTAAAATAACGGTAGGGATAGACCAAGGTATGAATATGACAAGCAGATTAGAGCAGATGTACGATGGAGCAGTTGCGAATAAATGAAAAGGTTAGCACAGGATGGGTTGGCATGGAGAGCTGCATCAAACCAGTCTAAGGACTTAGGATCCAAACAACAACGACATCAGTATCATCTCCCCAGCTCAAAGTACTATGTTCAAATCAGGCCACTTTTCTTCATAAGTGTTTTAACGTTGACTCACGTCACACAAGATAATTCTATACCAAACTTGAATCAATCGAATTCATCTGTTTATAAATGAAGACCATGCGATCCTATTATTTACAGATCACACTGGTGTAGTTCGTCTCAAGATAATTAATTCCTCATTATTCCCAAAATGTATGTTTCATTGGTATTTTATGGTTTATACCATTATTTCGAATTGTTTAATACCTTCCTGTTCTGAATGCACTTATACTATACTGCACTATAGCCTACCGTCAGACATAATCGCTATTATCACCACCAACAGCAGCAATATATGCAATGTTATCTCTTACGTTTGATGCTCGGACAATTTATTGGGTCGTTATTCATTCATAACCTGTATTAAATGACGTGTATGTATTATTATTTGTTCCTAGGGTTAGTATATATGACTTAGGACCTTATAGTTACTATCTAAGAACATACGTAGGCGTAAAAAATCTCCGGACAGGGGAAAACCACAATGACGAAAGTGACTGGAATGGAACCCGTCCCGTTAT
Source organism: Anabrus simplex (assembly GCF_040414725.1). NCBI lineage: Eukaryota > Metazoa > Arthropoda > Insecta > Orthoptera > Tettigoniidae > Anabrus > Anabrus simplex. Next base: position 398,720,249 of record NC_090265.1, on the reverse strand, counting down.
GTCATGGTACACTCGTCTAGGAAGACAGGTGAAATTCTTACTCACATTTCGGTTTTAGTGAAAACTATTTTAAAAATATATCATTTTAACTGGTGTTCATAATATTCGTCCCTTTCCTGGAAGAACTTGTAGCAATTTAACACTTCCTGCTTGTACAGTAGAAACAAGCAATCAATTTCCTAGACTGAACATAGAAACCGTTCACAAACGTACATCAACAAAAGAAGCTGTTATTTTTCTTCACGTACAGTACTCTGAACATGGAAACTGATGATACCAGTATATTGAGACGTTCCTTGAAATATAGACCCACTTTAGGATGTTTGAAGTCTAAAACAGAAGTAAACAAGCACGTGGTTTTACGTAATTGTCGATATATTATGAGGAATTCCAGTTTACGTGGAATTTGAAACACAAGCAAGTAACGTAGTCGTTTCTAAAATACCACATGCACTAGCCGGGACTCGAACCACGGTCGGTTTAGTGAGAAGGCAGTGATGCTCTCACTCAGCTACCATATCTGCTATTTTAAGTCTGTTTTAATGTGGAATGAAGAGGTAGAACAGGAAATCGATCTCATTTTCTTCTCAGTTTGACAGATCTATGCAGACAATGTTCAGTTAATTAGATCGTACCGAACAAATGCTGTTGAGAAAATAATGTAATTCATGTTATGGTAATATAACTTATTACCTGATCACCATAGCATTACAAGTGTGTCAAAAATATGACGCACAAACACAGATGTGAATATTTTTCGAGTACATCATTATATGCCTACAACAGAACATGAAAATCATCGCAAAATGCCTCCTTGGATAGATATCAAACAATTTTTGTTGAGCCAAATGTATCTATCTATCTATAAGTATAGGCCTACTTATAGTATTAATATTTCCAAGTTAATGCTATGACTATTATAGAAATATTTCGTGTTCATAATTACAGTTGAGGTATAAAATATGTGATTCAACAATATCTGAGGAATTAGGAAATATTGTTCTGATTTCTTAAAAAGGTTAAATTTTACAGTAATTAAGGTCTAGAAATCCATAAACAAATCTATAAAAAGCTCCTCTCTTTCAGTAAAGTAGAATATTAGCTATTTTTCGCTGCTAGTATCGTTAGACGCCGCGTAATTGTTGTATTTACACGCAGTAGTAGCAAAAAAACTTGTGTCCTCATCCCGAGGTGGTGCACCCCCAATGGAGGTGACCTGCATGTACCATTTTAACTACATACCAGCCCTCCTGCCATTCTTAAATTTCTGGCAGTACCGGAAATCGAAGCCGGGCCCCCGAGGACGTCAGCTAATAATACTAACCGTTACGCTACGGAGGCGGACAGTAGTAGTAGTAGTAGTAGTAGTAGTAGTAGAAGAAGAAGAAGAAGATATAATACAGTGTTTACCTGGAGGTACAGTAATTTATTTGCATTTTTTTTTTATTTTACTAGTTGCTTTACGTCGCACTGACACAGATAAGTCTTATGGCGATGATGGGACAGGAATGGACTCGAAATGGGAAGGAAGCAGCCGTGGCCTTAATTAAGGTACAGCCCCAGCATTTGCCGGGTGTGAAAATGGGAAACCACGGAAAACCATCTTCAGGGCTGTCGACAGTGGGGTTCGAACCCACTATCTCCCGAATACTGGATACTGGCCGCACTTAAGCAACTGCAGCTATCGAGCTCGGTTATTTGTAATTTCATTCGAGATTAGGGCTAATAGAATTCGTTAATGAATAGATGGTCATGAAGTCTAAAATATTCATAATTGTAAGTATTTATTTATTTATTTATTTATTTATTTATTTATTTATTTATTTATTTATTTATTTATTTATTTATTTATCTATTTATTTATTTATTTATTTATTCTCCTTTCTTCGTGTAATTCAGTCAATATTGTCTCATAAAATGTAGACATAATAATTCAAAGAATCATAGAACGAAAGGCGTGTACGAACGCAGTTTGTGCTTTAAAATAAAATTTATGTTAATTATTTGTTTTAAAAGTATTCTAAATGGAAAATAATTATGAAAAATCAATTGCGTGTGCAGGCAATAAACAATTTTTATCTTACAAATCTGTCAATATATTTCTAAGAGTGGGGTATGAAAAACGGTACAGCAAAACATTCAGGTTATCTTGCACTGTAGGCCTACGTCAGTAAGTAAGAAAGGAACGAATACTTTAACAATCATATATTCATATTAACTAGGTAATATTCTTATAGATTTGAAAACAGTTAAAGGATATTTTCTCCTCCTGCTAGCTAGTCCAACTCTTGGCGATTTATCCATCTTACATAAACAGAAAGCATGGTGCTATCTTACAGAAACAGAAGGATGATGCCAGAGTTACTGCAGTCCATTAGTGCACTGGCATATCAGTCTACGAATCTTTAATAACTGATACAACATGTTCTTCTGACATGGAGACAAGTTCCTCAAGATGGCATTCAAATACGTTTTGATTCATTGCCATCACGAACACGAGAGTGTGCCCGTGCGCGAACTGGTCACACCTCTTACAAATATTGCCCTTTTTCTTGGATGGAATATTTCCAAAAGGGGCGAACTTTCAATCGTTTAATATGTGTTATTTGATTAACATCTCCACAAAATTTGGCATACGTACGAGGAGTGCTGCACGGCGTAACATTTCCGCTAATGTAGATATCCCATGCAATTTTCTATTAGTTTGGGCCTAAGATTGCTGAGCTAAACCATATTACAATAGCACAGCTGTATTCTTCTTAACGTGACACTTTCTTAGCATTATTTCCTCCGTTAATATAGTTAATACGTAATAATTAATTTTACTTCAAGTTTGTTTATTTTAAATTTCAATTTTTAACCCATAAAAACATTATTCTAGTGGCTGATGAATTTTAATTACACTTTCATATTCGGAATCATAGAATGCAGATATACTTTAATTTCACTGTATATCTAACATAACAGTATCACTGAATGATCTAATTGTGTTTAAGACAAGTCATAAATACAACAATTTTGCTCTAAGCACTCAGTGTACTTGCCCATGTGTGTCATCATAATGGGGTATGTTCACTGACTTCTCAACAATGTAATCGTCATTCTAATCTCATCCAATCCATATGGGGGATTTTTGATGAAAAGTCACGTCTCTCTGGTTCAAATTCCACAAAACTGGAAGTACCATGTCTATGATCGCAATATCAACAGGCACGTACAAGCTGCGAGCCGCTTTTCATTTAATTCCTGTTTAATGTATTTTAAATTACTGCACACAACAGTAAACATCCAACATAATTTAAAATGAAAAAACTCGATATACGTCATTAGTAGGAACCTTAACAAAAGAAGATAAAATAAACAAATTGATTTTCGGGAACATTAGGCTATTGCCTATTTTTACACAATTAATTCCACATCCGAGGGAGGCCAGGACTCTACAAGGATTGTAGTGGCATACTTTTACATCTGAAATTAGTGAAATGTATTAATAAATTGTTCATGATTATCATGGAATGTCTAATACTTGTAACTGTATTTAACTTTAGTTAGTTTAAACTGGCATATAAATCATATTCCGTCCGGCTCCATAGCTAAATGGTTACCGTGCTGGCCTTTGGTTCAAAGGGTTCCAGGTTTGATTCCTGACCAGTTTGGGGATTTTAAACTGCATTCGTTAATTCCGATGGTTCGGGTACAGGGTGTGTGTGATGTCTTCAGCATTAGAATTCATCGTAGATAGAGCCCTATCCTCACAGACCTGCAGGTTGCCTATAAGGTGTCAACTGGGAAGACCTCCACCAGGCCTTTCCGGAGGCCACACGTCATTATTACCATTTCATATTTCAAAAGTATTAATTTAAAAACCTTTCTCTTATTTACCATAATTATAGTAAGATATCCTATTATTGTGATTGTTAGAAGCTACTGTACATTTCATAATAAGTTAAACTAATTAATTCATTCTGTTTGTAATGGGTGCGATTGTACATGTATAAATATGAACCACCATTTAATTCTTGAAACATTATTTTTAACACACTAGACATTTACTAAGAACACATCATTAAAAGAAATATTTGGAATGACCAAAATGCAAGATATAGAGTAATGGAAGACTGGATTCCCTAGCATCTTTCCTGACTAGGTCATATTCGAAATATTTTAATATCACACCTGGAATATTTTGAAATATTTGTAAATTATACACGTTAATAAACTAATATTTCAAACACATTACTATAAAAGACAACCGTACTTTTAGCAAACTAATCCTGAAATTCCAAGACTTGATTATTCTCATTTTCAGCGTATGAATGTCACTCCTGACGCAAAGAATTCAGTAATTCACCAATTCTAAGACATTGTTAAGAAACATCAAAACCAAAATAAACAAACCTGAAGACTAACAGCATAAAATCATCAATAAATAAGCTTGTGATCCTAGATAATTCCATGAGGATTGAAAAGAGGGCCTGCGTAGCATAGACGCTACAGTAGGCTATTATCTATTTTGTCTTCAACTGCAATGAAAGAGAAAAGTTAACTAGTGGATTATTATTATTATTAATATTATTATTATTGGTTTAACCTCGTACTAACACGTCGAAGGCTTTCAGCGACGCAAGGATTGAAAAGGGCTAGGAGTGGGAAAGAAGCGGCCGTAGCCTTAATTAAGGTACAGTCCCGGCATTAGCCTGAAAATATTAAACCACTGAAAACCATATTTCTAGGCTGCCGATGGTGGGGTTCAAACTACCATCTTCCGAATGCAAACTTACAGCTACGTGACCCTCACCGCTTGTCCAACTCGCTCGGTATTATTATTATTATTATTATTATTATTATTATTATTATTATTATTATTATTATCGGTTAACTGTAGGAACTAGTAACATATTTTTACTCATCGCCGCAGTATAGACTACTTATAAACGTGAAAACTGGTTGATAAATCGTGCTCTAACTCTACACGTAATTTTAAAAATTTGGGCCTACGATTGGCGCCTTTCATGAGTATAATCACTGGCCTATATTTAGTCTTGTAAGCCTACTGTCCCTGAAACATAGAACTAAGAACTATATCCGCATTTGTTTAGAATAATGTGTGAATGAAAAGTATACCTCCAGAGTAGCCATGGAAAGTAACTTTGTGTTGGGATCGAAACAATCAATTTTGACTTCTCAGTTCTCTTACTGAACGCATCTTGGCGTTCTCGTGTATGGAACTTGGTGAAACTTCGTATGAGATCAAGGAAAGTGACTGCTCTTATGGTGTGCAAAATTGCTATAAATTGGGCCTAAGATTGCTGAGCTAAACCACATTACAAAAGCATAGCTGTTTTCTTCTTAACGAGAGACTTTCTTAACATTATTTCCTCCGTTGATATAGTTATTACGTAATAATTAATTTTACTTCAAGTTTTTTTATATTAAATTTCAATTTTTAACCCATAAAAGCAATATTCTAGTCGCTGAAGAATTTTAATTTATACTTTCATTTTCAGAATCAGAGAAAGCAGATATACTTTACTTTCAATGTGCATCTAGCATATCAGTATCACTGAACGATCTAATTGTGTTTAAGACAGGTCAAAAATACAATAATTTTGCACTAAGACACTCAGTATACTTGTCCGTGTGTGTCATCGAGTATCAAATTATAAGTGACAACGTTCCAAAATCCTATTGGCCTATAAGTGCAAAGTTAAGTTCTATTCACTGTTATTATACAAACTATTTTTAACAACAATACTGCTTTTTAATACAGTGAGTAATAAGTAATTATATTGCAATTATATTTTCATTTTATTACTGCTAAGGCGATACTAAAGTTTGAACAGCGCACGAATAATTTAAACCTTCGTTTCAGTTCGAAATAATCCCAGAGCATGTTTTAAGACGCTATGAATTAAAATAAGATTAATATAAAATGGTAATACTTGGTACTTAAAGAAACTCTCTCAATTGCTTGAAAGACTACAAAATTAATAGGAAATGTGGATATGCAAAAGCAGAATGAAGAAAAGTATAAATTCTGCACTGTATTATCAAGATTTGATATTAAAGTCAAACTGATTAGTGTTTATAATTCCTAATTCTTTTTGGTAATGTACTGTAAGAAATACAAATGGGCAACCATCCTCTATAATTCTTGATATAAGCATTAAGAAAGGTAATGGTGATCATACATTGAGAACTTATTTCCTGTTCCAATATCATCCAAATCCTCATATTAATTTGTGAAAAATTCCAACAACTGATCTGAAACACTGGGTACACAACGTATGCCACATCATCTTGTAGAATTATATTACTGGATTTAAAGTGGGATATTTCAGTGACCTAGCTATATGCCTTGATTCTACATAATATCATCTAGGCTATATATTCTGAAGCAAATGTTACACAAAAACTACAAGTCTAGAACTGATTTGAAAGTATTCTCCAGGCTTCATTCACCTGGCTAAAGAACCCATTATTGATTTTTTGTACTTCGTCTAAACGAAATGATTGTAATCAGTCCTCGATCCTAATAATCTGAGTTTTATTTATCATATATTCATTACTCACAGATATTTTTCAAATTTAAAATCTCAACCTTTATTCTGGGAACGACAAGGGACGTTGGTACATTAGGCCTAGACATTCTTGTATACACTACAGCTTTCATACCGAGTACAGATTACCTCAATCTCTGACTGTTTGCCCTCGAATAAGAAAAAAATGACAAATAATTTCACTAAAACTGTGCAAAGATTTCACTTACAATACTCTCTCTCTCTCTTTTTTTTCCCGATTATAGGCACTGAAGACCTTAGGACTAAATGTCTGACGCAACAAGTGGTTCTCTCAATGAGAAAGAAATCGAGGAAACCACGAAATGTTCCCTTTAATTCCCACATTTTAGGTTAGAACGGTGTTTTCAGTGTAGAGTGGAATGAACGTAATTAAGTTGCTTGTCAATATTTTAAAAATTATGGTAATAATATACCGAAAACAGTTAACGTAATGCTCCTGAAAAATGTTACCGAGTAATTAGTGCATCTTATTATCAATTTCGTTTTCTCTAATTTAGTATTTCAAAAAAAAAACCAGAAAATTATGCAACAAAATAATATAAATAATAACGAGACTGAATATGGGTGAAAGGAGGGGCGATCAGTCTATATATCTAACCTTAATTTTATGTTACGAGTATTAGAGGTGGAAACAAATAAAAGCAGACAACCTCTAATTACTATACGTAATATACTGACACGGTATAGGGATATTAGCGTGTTAATTGTATTTATTCAGATAACCAGATGTCCCATTAATATAAGCCACCACATGCCGGAACCTGAACCACACATTAAACTAGAAATTACTAAAAGGTATATCACGCTCACGGTAATAGTCGAGCACATACGTGTAGTTTGATGCTAAGTTAAGAAGAGAACAAGCCAGGTTTGAAATCGACACGTAGCAAACTGCAAACACACTTCGCACATCACTGGCACGCCACTTCCGAGATGAGACATTTAAACCGCGTGTCACTCACCGCAACACACGGACAGAGAAACAAATTGACAATTGTTGGATTTCTGATCTCGTCATGATATAACTGTGAGCACTTTCGGGCAAAACAGTTCGTCCGCAGTAGAGTTTCAGGAACTCGCGCGATCACTGCGGGGTATGGGGACATGCATATATCGTATGACCTAAATTTTGCTTGTGCAGAATATTTCGCGAACCAAGTTCTAGTACATTGGAAGGTGGCAAAGTGCTCAGGAACAAGGTTAGAAACACTTCCCCCATCTATTGGCTGCTGTGGAAGTGATGCTCCACTGCTTACGGAGCCTAGTGCCATCTGGTGGCCGATGTGAGTAACTAATATTCGCATATACGTGGCCTGACTGTTAGGCCATTGAACTAAAAAAAGAATGAAATTCGCGAAGTGAGTTCTCTTTTTTCCTTATTGTACTGAAGCTTTGCCAAAGAGGATAATAACCTTGGTGGTAATATGGGTCAAGCAAGAGCGTGTGTTAGCGAACGGGTGAGCGAAGGCTGCAGCGGTCATATTGGTCGGGATGACGGTTATAAAAGTAACGTTTTACTAACACCTGAGTAATAAAAATAGCTCATAAAAGTGATTAAGAGTTTAAAAAGCGTTCATTTTCCCCAGGCCAGTGCTACATACGGAATGCATATTAGCTTAATGGTAAAAATACAACCGCTACCGTCTTATTTCTGTAACTTACGAGGAAACAAAACCGCTTTTACGTCTCGGTCCCGTTTACATAATCTTGATGCACAAATTCGTACAAAAGATATTTATTGAGATGTACTGTGTGACTTAGATAAGGAAAAACATGATAAAAGGTAGACGGGAGCTTTATTGTGACGAGTTGAATATAAAAGAAAACATTTGTTTGTAGAAATCGCCTCTCTTCTTCTTCCTCATCTTCTATTTCCAATATATTGGAGTCGGCACTTCACATGGATCGGTCCAGTTTTATGGCCTGATGCCCTTCCTGACTCAACCCTATAACTTATGCAGGGATGTGTCACTAATCCGTGTCTCTGTGGTAATTAATAGTGTAATGTGTTATGTACATATGAAGAGAAAACAAGCACAAACACCCAGTCCCCGAGCCAGAGGAATTAACCAAACGCAGATGAAATTCTCGGCCCGGCCGGGAGTAGAATCCGGGGCCTTCTGAAACGAATGCTCACCGTTCGGCAAAAGGGGCCGGAGGATAGAAATCGTTAATCCGTTATTCTTAACTTCTGGAGCTTTAAATCCTTGTAAGGAGGCAATCGCATCCTAGAAAGATCTTTTTTTTTTTTTTTAAGGAAAGGGGTAGGAGTGGGAACGAAGCGGCCGTGGCCTTAATTAAGGAACAGCCCCAGCATTTGCCTGGTGTGAAAATGGGAAACCATAGAAAATCATCTTCAGGGCTGCCGACAGTGAGGTTCGAACCCACTATCTCCTGAATGCAAGCTCACAGCTGCGCGACCCTAACCGCATGGCACTTGCCCGGTGAAAGATGGTGTAAGGTACATCAATTAAATCTCCATAGGCCTAGAGTTGTTTCACATTCATAAGTATAAATTAACAAACAAATACAACTCCCTACAGGCCACGAAAGAGCCCTAGTAGAGAATGTAAGGCGAAGGCTTCCACTATCAGTAACCTCGGCCCAGCCACCTTTGCCCCCAAGAATTAACCTGGTACTCATTTTTGGTGTGTATCTCAGTAAGTTGAAATTTCGTATCGTAATTGTTTGACTTCCCGACGGATAATCGAACCCACATCCTTCCGGATGAATCAAGCACGCCTTTACGACCTCGGCTGCGCAGCCCCTAGGTAGCGTAAGTATTGTTGACGGGAAGTAAACTCGTGTCTTCCAGTAGTATGAATAAGTTCTATGTGCAATTATTGTACTACAGTAGTACGGTAATTGTATTTGTAATAATGTTTAGGTATGGTATCTATAACTTATATTCTATTACAAATTTAGTTTCTTTTATTAATACAATACTAATATAAGCCTTTTTCAATATTTAACTTTAACTGAGTTAATGCTTTATTAATTTTGTAAATAAATAGATCTATATATGATTTCCTGTAAGCACTACATGAAGGTGCTTTTCAGCCTCTATGGCATGTGAATAATCATGAAATTCAATTTTATCGTCTGTGAGTAAATGTAAGTGTATAAGAACATCCAGCGTTAAACCATGGGTGCTCCATCGTATGAATACATTTTAAGGGAGTCGTACATGTGCACTTAGAGAGAGTGAGAATACGAAAAAAGCTTCTACCTTCACTGCCATATGGGAGTTGGTCATCATTCATTATGTTCATTTGATAAGAATAGGGTCCGCCTGTGTGGTGTAGTGGTTAGTGTGATTAGCTGCCACCCCCGGAGGCCCAGGTTCGATTCCCGGCTCTGCCACGAAATTTGAAAAGTGGTACGAGGGCTGGAACGGGGTCCACTCAGTCTCGGGAGGTCAACTGAGTAGAGGTGGGTTCGATTCCTACCTCAGCCATCCTGGAAGTGGTTTTCCGTGGTTTCCCACTTCTCCTCCAGGCAAATGCCGGGATGGTACCTACCTTAAGGCCACAGCCGCTTCCTTCCCTCTTCCAATCTTCCCATCCCCCTGCAAGGCCCCTGTTGAGCATAGCAGGTGAGGCCGCCTGGGCGAGGTACTGGTCATCCTCTCCAGTTGTGCCCCCACCCCCACCCCCGCCCCCCACCCAGAGTTTGAAGCTCCAGGACACTGCCCTTGAGGCGGTATAGATGGGACCCCTCGCTGAGTCCGAGGGAAAAACCGACCCTGGAGGGTAAACAGATAAACAAGAAGAAGATAAAAATAGGCGCGCCATCCCCCCTCCAACAACAGTAATAGTATTAATTTTTAATTTATAAATTTATAAGTTGAAAAGCTTCAACCCATATCTGATGATATGCGACTTCTGGTATGGACTAGAAGAATGTTGTTGTCCCCAAAAACCGTAAAAGAAGTTAGTGGGACGTAAAGAAAATAACACTGTTAAGAAGTTTGTTACATTCAGTGACCAATCTAGGAATCATCTTCGACTTTGACAATGCAGAAGTGTCCGCCTCCGTAGCGAAACGGTTAGTATTATTAGCTGCCGTCCTCGAGGGCCCGGATTCGATTCTCGGTACTGCCAGAAATTTAATAATGGTAGGAGGGCTGGTGTGTGGTTGAGATGATACGTGATGCTCACCTCCATTGGGGGTGTGCCTGAAAAGAGCTGCACCACCTCGAGACGAGGACACGAGTTTTGTTCGATTCGTTGGCTGAATGATCAGCGGACTGGCCTTCGGTTCAGAGGATCCCGGGTTCGATTCCCGGCCGGGTCGGAGATTTTAACCTTCATTGGTTAATTCTAATGGCTCGGGGGCTGGGTGTTAGTGCTGTCCCCAATATCCCTGCAACTCAAACTATCCTCCACTACAATAACACGCGGTTACCTACACATGGCAGATGCCGCCCGCCCTCATGGTAGGGTCTGCCTTACAAGGGTTGCACTCGGACAGAAATAGCCACACGAAATTATTATTATACTGCAGAAATGGAAGAGGTATTAGTGATTCTACTAGTAGAGGCATTTCTTCCGTCAGGCCATTTCAAGTGGGCAGCCGCGGTCTCTGAAAGCTGAGAGCGAGCTCCGTATGCGAGTGAGTGAGAGACGGAGGGGAGTGAGGTGTACGGATGACATATTTTATGAGACACATAAAGAATACAATAATTACAAAATCAACCTTTAAAGAATATTGTAACAAAATAAAACCGACCGTCTTTCTGCATTTAGAGCAATGCTTGACATATCTTTGATTTCGCCAAGTTAGTGATGTCAGGGAAAATTGTTTGAGCAGAATGAATATGTATCCCTGCTTCCAATACAACATTGGACGAACATGTCCTAGTTTTACTCTTATTCAGGTACATGTCTGAAAATATGTGTTCGCAAATATATGTAGAGCAAAATATACCGGGTGAGCAGAATAAAGCGGAACCGCTCCACCCTGTGCGCGGGAATTCCTGAATGAGTGAGTCGGCCAGTGACGAAATACAGTGACGGATGTACTCAAAGCCTGATGTTCAAGTTCTAGATTCATAGATTAGTAAATAAGAAACGTAATAAATCGCGTACAGTACTCACACAAGAAACTGTAGGTAACATTCGTAACGCTCTGGAAAGGTCTCCTACAAAATCACTTCGACGACTTGCTCAGGAAATGGAAATTTCCTATGATTTCCTATGGTTTTATTCGAACGGGTACAAAGTTACTGAAGTTAAAGCCGTATAAAATTACTGCACTGCAAGAACTAAAACAGGGTGACCCCGCACTAAGAATGCGATTTTGTGAATGGGTTTTGAATGCGATACATGACGGAGAAATTGTCCCTAATCCAATGTTCTTTTCGGAAGGGAGGCAGTTTCAACATCTCCTGGCGTGATATAACTGAGTACTTCTAGTCAGTCAGTCAGTCAGTCAGTCAGTCAGTCAGTCAGTCAGCCAGTCAGTCAGTCAGTCAGTCAGTCAGTCAGCCAGCCAGCCAGCCAGCCAGCCAGTTTGTTTGTTTGTTAGAAATAGCTCACAAGACAATGTATTTACTGCGGACTTCCTGCCACGCACGCACCTCCCATGTGGAGCCTGCGCTGCCGGGCTGCGGGACTGGTTCTGCTTTATTTTGCTCACCCTGTAGTCGGCTAACGCGACTAATTTGCATGTCAATGCGTAGATACAAGGAAACTCTTTCTTTTCTTTATAAATTGGAAGGAATCCGCCTAGACTATTGTGATACCTAGCTCTTAAAACTGTATCACATTGAAGCCTTATCAGTTCTCTTTGAAATTTGACTGAACACTGCTCAAAATTTACAGAAAAGAGCGTCATTAAAAGGAGATTTTTTTCGATACTAGAGACATTTTAACACATTTTGTAAACCATTGTCGAATTGTTTAAGATCTTCGCGGTTACCATCAGTGTTACAGTCCGACAAGCCACATGGTTTTAAAGATGGGTACCCGTATTCTTCAAAATCTTTCTCCTGAAATGTTTTTCGAACAATGAAAGTTCGATCTTAAAAGAACGAATTATGTCCCACATAGTACCAATCTACACATTTCTGACCCATAAAGAAACATTTAAATCACCCAAAATGGTTTGTAATGTCGGCTAAAATGACGAGGTCAGCAACCCAGTGCCTGCCTTTTTACGTTACTACAGCCTTGGTGACAGAAAATACTGGAGTTCTACGCGGGGCAGCGTCAGGGCTCAGTCGCTGAGTTGGAATGGCCTGTCATCACACGCGATGAATGATGTGAAGATGGTGCTTATACAGTCATTTCTGTAGTAATAGTAGTAGTAGTAGTAGTAGTGGGGGTGGTGGTGGTGGCGGTGGTGGTGGTGGTGGTGGTGGTGGTGGTGGTGGTGGTTATTGTTTTAAGACCAAATACAACTAGGCAACCATCCTCTACATAACGCTAGCCTAATCAGAGAGAAAAAAGGGATACGACACTTCGAAAAATCAAGAAAGACAAGGGCCACGAGGTTGTGAAAATGAAAGACTCCGTAGCCCTCGGAACCAAATAGCGTCGGGGTCGGAAAACACAAGAGTTAATAAAGGATGGTCGTATAGGATAACGAAAGTGTGAAGTCTGGCACAAGTAAGTGGAAGCAATGCCAAGACTCAACTAAGGGCCCCGTGATTGCCAACCCAGCTCCCAAGTTCAGAGCCCCTGGGGACCCTTTTAGTCGCCTCTTACGACAGCAGGGGATGTCATTTTTGTGGGCTCGGAATGATATATACAGTGCAGGAAATATACCGTTCATTGTAAAATGAGGATAGGAACCAACTCTCTAATTTGTGATTATCATCCAGAGTCAGGGTCTCTGCTTGGTCTCAGTTCGATTTTGACTTTGAAACAATGATGGAAGTGAGAATTGCATTCACTTACAGTATTCGACAGATTTTGTGAGGTTAAGACGTAATTCGAGTTTGAGCCACTTACGTCGTCTAAGCGATAGGTATTGCGTTACTTGCCCATGTGGATCTGGATGAAAATTGAGAGGGTTGGTTCCTATACTAATTTTAATTGTCCTGATCCCCTTCATCGCAGCCTGTTATTGTCGGATGGCATTTTCCGCAAGTTCTACTCAAGTAAGGAAAGCAACGAAAAATTGCCTCACTCCATTTTTCGCTAGATTATATAATCATGCCTTTGCTGGCGAGATGTAGTGTTTACAGTGCACTATTTCTTCTGGTATGGGCTATATCAAATTTGTTACTTTCATTGACCTATCTCAGTCTCATCCTTGGCTTTGACAATATGAAAGTGACTGAGGTATGAGCGATGCTAGTAATACCATTCCTTATGCAGCCAGTCCCTGCTATGAATGGTGTGAAAATATCGCTCATAGGGTCGGTTGGTGCATGCATTTCAGTGGGCTTGGCAGACTGATAATAGCAACGGCTGGCTCGGTGAGGAAAGCAACGGGAAACTACCTCACTCCTCATTTCCCTAGTACGCCTCTTGAGTGACTCCTAGGCTATTTATGACAGCTGTTGGCGGAGCTGCAGAGGATCAAACCAGCCTTCGGGCTGAATATCCAACATACAACATATATATTTATCTTCCTTATACATATATATACGAGGGTTGGAACTTAAATAGTGGCAACACTGCTGTGGAGACGCTTTGCAACGTAATCTCATATTGTCGCTGATAGCATACGTTGGTTACCTTACCTCAGAGCAAATGGACTCGCCCTTCCCACATCACAAGCGAGATTAACAGTCACTTGTGAACTAGCGATCTAACGTAACGTTGTCACTATGTTTTCCAAACAGGAACAACGGAGTTGGATCAAGATTGAATGTGCCAGAGGTCGTACAGCACGCCAGTGTCATCAAGGTCTTCAAAGGCTTGCGGGGAATCTGCATTGCCTTACAGAACAGTGGCAGGTTGGGTAAAAGCCTTCAACGAAGTTCGGCAAACTGTGGCGGACATTCATCGGGAAGGTCGTCCTACGAGTGAAGAAGTAGTGCATGCGCTTGCCTCGTTACTGCACAGTGATCGAAACCAGACGATTCTTGAGCTCAGAACTGTTGCAGAGATTGGACAGGCAGTAGACCGCTCCATTCGCACCATCAACAGAACAGGCTCTGCTAAAGGTATACTACGACTTCCACATCGCTGGCAACGGGTTATACACAACGCTGGTGACTACATTGAAGGACAGTAAGGGTTGCTAACATGTAACTCTTTTGTATCTGTTGTAAATAAACAGTTGCCACTATTTAAGTTCCAACCTTCGTGTATATACAGTATATAGACCTTTTTGCGGATGATGTTATACCACATAGAATCTATATATATATAAAATAAGAGTTTTGTCTGTACATTGCTCAGAATTTAAAAAGGATGGTATTTCTGTATCAGTCGTGCCCACAGTAACAAGGAAATGCATTTTTTTTAATTTTCCGTAATTTCTGTCTGTCTGTCTGTCTGTCTGTCTGTCCGTACAGGCATCACAAAAAAAAACCGCTGAAGATAATTTATTGAAAATCGGTATGCAAAGTCGGGGAATAAATCGCTACAATCTAGGCCATAAATAATTTTATTCACGCTGAGTGAAATTGTAGTTTAGGGGAAGGCCTAAATGTTAATTCTGAAATATTTATGTTATTAATGTTCTTATCTTGATGAAAATCGGTATGCAAAGTTGAAAAATAAGTCGCTACGGTCTAGGCCATAAATAATTTTATTCACGCTGAGTGAAATGGTAGTTTAGGAAAAGGCCTAACATTGAATTCTAAAATATTTATATTATTAGTGGTCGTATCTTAATGAAAATCGGTAGACAAAGCCGGCGAATATGTCGCTACAATGTAGGCTATAAATAATTGTATTTACGCTGAGAAAAATGGTAGTTTAGGGGAAGCCCAAAAATTTAATTCCCAAATGTTTATATTATTAGTAGTCCTATCGTAATGAAAAGTTATATATTATTACATAACCGATAATTTGTCTTGTACATTGTTACCGTACCGGATATGATCACAGAGATATTCATGTATTTGGATTTTTGTTACTAAGTCTATATCAGCGCCGGATCACAAGAAGATTGGTAAACAGAATTTAATGAAAATCTGAGTGTAAAGTCGGAGAATAATGAACTACAGTCTACGCTATAAATATTTTGTGAAGGCCTACAATATAGAAAACTCATAAAATTGATTAACAATAACATTAAATTGACCGTTGTTTGTTGTGATGTGCTTTGTGTCTTCTGTTGCCACTCATCTCCGATAGATAGGATTACTGCTGCGTACCGTATTTTTTTAAAAATATTTGCTTTACGTCGCACCAAAACAGATAGGTCTTATGGCGACGATGGGATAGAAAAGGGCTTGGAGTGTGAAGGAAGCGGCCTTGGTCTTAATTAAGGTACAGCCCCTGCCAGCATTTGCCTGGTGTGAAAAAGGGAAACAACGGAATGCCATCTTCTGGGCTGCCGACAGTGGGGTTCGAATCCACTATCTCCCGGATGCAAGCTCACAACTGAGCGCCCCTAAGCACACGCCAACTCGCGCTATCGTACCAAGTGTAACAGCCTGCCTGAATATTTGCGGGAAGTAGCTGGGGAGTTAGGTAACTTTCTTCTTTAGCATGTCATTCCCCTTATTCATAAATTTTCTGATAACTTTTTTTGCTATTTGCTTTACGTCGCACCGACACGGATAGGTCTTATGGCGACGATGGGTGAGGAAAGGCCTAGGAGTTGGAAGGAAGTGGCCGTGACCTTAAGGTACAGCCCCAACATTTGCCTGGTGTGAAAATGGGAAACCACGGAAAACCATCTTCAGGGCTGCCGACAGTGGGGCTCGAACCCACTATCTCCCGATTACTGGATACTGGCCGCGCTTAAGCGACTGCAGCTATCGAGCTCGGTTTTCTGATAACTACTGGTACGTAACACACTGGTTCATCATAGCATTCGAGCTATTCAATCCCTGCTCTGAGGCACTGATTGGAATGATCAGTGCGCATATTTAACGGAATAAGTGCAGAGGAGTGTTCACGGCTGTCTGCGGCCTGGTGATTCCAGCTCTGGAACTTTGAACTATTAAATCGGCTCTGTAGTAGCCCAACTGTTCGTTAAAAGTGAGAAAATGTGTGTTTTTTCCATTTGTTCGAATGTTTTATATGATGACATTGCTTTTAATCGCTACATTCCTACTGACGTTTTTGTAATGACCTATGTTAACTTCAGTTAGAAAAACCACAAAGTCAGTCTTTCTGAGAATCCCGTAGCGAAGCATGGGTACATCAGCTAGTAGTAAATAAGTTTACAGGATTGTGAGAGGCTGCAAAATGACCTCGACAATGTTGTGAGATGGGGAGCAGACAGTAGAGTGGTGGTTAACGGATTTTTACAAAGAGAAACAGTCCTCTCGGTTTTAATTACTGTGTTTATGGGCTGAAGGTACCTCATGGGAGTCACTGCAAGTACCTAGGTGTTAATATACGGGAAGATTTTCATTAATAAGGTCCGGCTCCACGGCTAAATGGTTACCGTGCTGGCCTTTGGTCACAGGAGTCCCGGTTTCGATTCCCGGCAGGGTCGGGACTTTTAATCATAATTTATTAATTTCGCTGACACGGGGCTGGGTGTACGTGTTGTCTTCATCATTATGTCATACTCATCACATAGAAGTCAAGGGCAATATCACAACAAGGGTGTGATTCCAGTGTATGGGACTATTTGATTCGAGAACTGAAAGGAATTAGAAGGAAGGTGGCACGATTTGTTCCGAATAATTTCCGACAAAAGAGTTAATGTTACGAAAATGTCGCAAGCAATGTGCTGGGAAGATTTGGGAGAAAGGAGACGAGCTGCTCGACTAAGCGGTATGTACCCAAGCTGTCAGTGGAGAAATGGAGTGGATTGACATTAGTAGACGATTAAGACTGACTGGTGTTTTTTATTGGCTTTACGTCACACCGACACAGAAGGTCTTATGGCGACGATGGGGCAGGAAAGGGCTAGGGCTGGGAAGGAAGCGGTCGTGGCCTTAATTAAGGTACAGCCCCAGCATTTGCCTGATATGAAAATGGGGAAACCACGGAAAACCATCTTCAGCATTGCCGACAGTGGGGTTCGAACCCACTATGTCCCGAATACTGGATATTAACCGCACTTAAGCGACTGCAGCTATCGAGATCGGTGACTGGTGTTTTAAAAAATAGGAAAGATCATTATAGTTGAAATTCAAGAAGATAAATTTGGGTAAATATTCATTTATAGGTAAAGGTCCGACTCATTGACTGAATGGTCAGCGTTGAGACTTTCGGTTCAGAGGGTACCGGGTTCGATTCCCAGCCGGGTCGGGGATTTTAATCGCCTCTGATTAATTCTTCTGGCCCTGGGACTGGGTTTTTGTGTTTGTACCAGCACTTCCCTCTTCATATTCAGATAACACACTACACTACCAACCACCACAGAAATACACAATAGTGATTATATCCCTCCATACAGGGTTGGCGTCAGGAAGGGCATCCGGCCGTAAAACAGGGCCAAATCCACATGTACCGGGCGCGTTGGCCGTGCGGTTAGGAGCGCGCAGCTGTGAGCTCGCATTCGGGAGATAGTGGGTTCGAACACCACTGTCGGCAGCCCTGAAAATTGTTTTCCGTGGTTTCCCATTAATTAACGCCACGGACGCTTCCTTCCCATTCCTAGGCCTTTCCTGTCCCATCGTCGCCATAAGACCTATCTGTGTCGGTGCGACGTAAAGCAACTAGCAAAAAAATCCACATGTGCGACACAGTTCGCGCCCACGACCGCACAGGTATGCGAAAAGCGGTAGAAAAAGAAGAAGAAGATTCATTTATAGGAAGAGGAGTTAGGGACTGCAATAATTTACCGAGGGAGATGTTCGATAAATTTCCAACTTCTTTGAAATTTTTCAAGAAACGGCTAGGTAAACAACTGATAGGGTATCTGACACCTGGGCGACTGCCCTAAATGCAGATCAGTGATAACCGATGATTGATGAAAAGTTATGTTAGTAGATAGTGGACAGGTTTGAGGATACCTCTATAACCAGTCTCAAAATATAAAGATTGCCGAAATGAAATCGAATGGTTCGAGTCGCTCAGCTGTGAGCCTGCATTCGGGAGATGGTGGGTTCGAAACCCACCGTTGGCAGCCCTGAATATGGTTCTTCAATGGTTTCCCCATTTTCACACCAGGCAAATGCTGGGATTGCACCTTAAGGACATGGTCGCTACCTTTCCATTCAAGCTATATCTGACCGCTTCAAGGATCTCGAGGCCAGTATGGAATCCTTTTTAGACAAGGAACAGCAAGCAAACGACGGCAGTACAGACGAACAGGACCTTCAGCCGCAACCCGAAGTCATCCTATGGAGACGCCTCCAGCCGGAAACGTACGACAAAGTCCTCCCCACACCTCCGGACGCCAAAGTCTACCAGCTCGCCCTCATCGCTACGGGGCGCGATCACCACGATGCTGCAACCAGTCTCTGGGCACTTTCCGCCTGGCCACGCTTGGACCAGGCTCAACGGAAGTATTTCTTCAACAGGGCCAACCTGTTATGTCTGGCCCTGGCCCAGGGGTGGGACGTGGTAGTACAAGTAGACAGGGCAACAGGAGATCAGGTCGCCGTGCTGCCGGAAGGCTTCTCCTACACTGTAACTCTCCGCCAGCCCGCGGTCACCCGCGGGGCCGCCTCATCTCGGCCAGAAAGAGAACACGGACGTCGCGGGGCGGGGAGCAAAACAACAGCAACCAAGGCATAAGGCTGCAGCTGGCCGCAGGACAGCGGCGAACCTCTCCTCGCCGGCTCCTGCAACAGACGACACTCCATGTGCTAAGTAGATCCCTAACGGGATTGCCTGAGAATATGTCATTTATCTTTGTATATCTGTATTTGTATGTATCTTCGTTTGTGAAGAATGTTTTCTTCTTCAGGAATTTCCATGTATTGTAACAGGCTAGTCCTGAATTGCCTTAATTTGTAATCATTTTTATTCAATAAAACAGCACAGAGGGAGGGAACCCTTCAGGTACTCCCTCGCTGCCTCTCTCGCGGATAACGCCTGTGCTCCTTCCGTACACGCGATCGTCCCCGGCTCTATAAAAGCCGGGATGGAAGGCAGTTCGGGGTCAGTTGGTCGTGAGAGAGGTTCAGCAACTACAGTAATACTTTCGTCGCCGGAAACCGTCGATGTATTAGTGTGACGTTAAAACAAGTATCAAAAGAAAAAAAGAAATAAAGGAACCGAGACTTGTGTTGGTTTCTGCATTGCTTCGTTGTAAAGAATACGTGAACAAACAGGAAGTCTGGAGTGATGCTTGGGTGATATACCTGCCCAAATACAGTCGTCGTGTGGGTTCGAGCGGAGTCCCAGCTGTCCACATGATGACGGATACCCCAAGCCAATAACGTCCATGGCTGGTGATATACCTGCCCAAATACAGTCGTCGTATGGGTTCAAGCGGAGTCCCAGCTGTCCACATGATGACGGATACCCCAAGCCAATAACGTCCATGGCTGGTGATATACCTGCCCAAATACAGTCGTCGTGTGGGTTCAAGCGGAGTCCCAGCTGTCCACATGATGACGGATACCCCAAGCCAATAACGTCCATGGCTGGTGATATACCTGCCCAAATACAGTCGTCGTGTGGGTTCAAGCGGAGTCCCAGCTGTCCACATGATGACGGATACCCCAAGCCAATAACGTCCATGGCTGGTGATATACCTGCCCAAATACAGTCGTCGTGTGGGTTCAAGCGGAGTCCCAGCTGTCCACATGATGACGGATACCCCAAGCCAATAACGTCCATGGCTTGTGATATACCTACCCAAATACAGTCGTCGTATGGGTTCAAGCGGAGTCCCAGCTGTCCACATGATGACGGATACCCCAAGCCAATAACGTCCATGGCTTGTGATATACCTACCCAAATACAATCGTCGTGTGGGTTCGAGCGGAGTCCCAGCTGTCCACATGATGACGGATACCCCAAGCCAATAACGTCCATGGCTGGTGATATACCTGCCCAAATACAGTCGTCGTATGGGTTCAAGCGGAGTCCCAGCTGTCCACATGATGACGGATACCCCAAGCCAATAACGTCCATGGCTGGCGGTGGAATCATTCTTCAACGGCGTCTCGGACTCACCATTGCTTGCGAATTGGCATCCCTTGATTGTAGTTCTGTGTTTTTAGTTTATCATCAGGTGCATGTGCATGATCTGGTTCTGCCACGTCCTTGCTCGTCCATGGTGAAATTCTCAATACCATCTGAAGATTGTGCAGCATGATACACATCCTTCATACGACGGTAAATGTCGGCTCCGCAAACATCATCTGCCATCATAAACTGAATAACCGATAAAGGGCAATTCTAAACGAATTCTTGGTAAAAACGAACGTAAGTTACCCTACTTACACACGTATAAACAGCACACTAACACTTTCCGACGGCACTACATTTCTTCCTAACATACGCAGCCATCCACCGACTCAAGCGCAGTGTTTTTCTTTTCCTTCGAATAATAACTCTCGTACTAAAGTATCCGTTTAATTTGAACGTTTAAACAAAACTAATAAAACTTGCCTTTGTATACGGAACTTTTCCAAGTGTAATACAACTGTTTGAAGAGGAAGAGAAAAGGAGAGTAGTACGGTCGATCAAATTCACTAAACCTTTCTAATATTACCGCACACTTAATGGATTTTGTGCCATATAGATCCTATCGTTCGTCCACCAGAAAACTTTGAAGTACCCGACGAAGTATTTTGTCTGTTTCCTAATGTTTTAAGGGCTTTCGTGATGAGAGTAATGAACATAGATTTAGTATTGAATGATAAGTGAAGCTCCAAACTATCTCCTCGGTATGGTACTAAATTATGTTATTACTTCACCTCCGCCACTACCCCTCGAAAACTTCGTTTATTGGTTTCCTATAGAAGACCAAAATAAGAAAAATAGAAGATGTGCTTACTATATAAAAAGACAAAATGTCACCACCATATACAATGACACTGGCTAAATATGAGTATAAGATGGTAAGTTTTGTATGTCGTTGTTATTGTTGTTGTTGTTGTTGTATCAACATCATTAAACCAAGATGAGTAATTTCCAAATCCATTTTAGCCAGTAGTCAAGACGTCCGTCCTTGTAACGTATAAAAGACTACTGCCTCATTTCGAAGAACCATTAGATTGTCTGGCCTCTCAATAGATACTTACCCGCGTGTTTGAATCCTACAGCACAGAGGCCTGCTTCATTGGGACATATAAGCCTTCTCAATGCACACATCAGCGTGTAACTTCCAGCTTAGTGATTTTGGAAGAAGACACATTTACAAGAGGGTAAAGCATCTTTCTGAGAAAATTTACAGTAGAGTGTCACAGTTTTCCTGATGGACAGTGATTATCCAGGGAGTGATTTGAAAATCGCCGTACCCTATGCAGAGAATCTTCCGGATGTCCGACACTAAAAAATTGCTAGCAAAAAGTTTTCTCTCTGATTATGATTAAGAGGTGATCATAATCTCATCGTTTGTCCCCTTAAAAAGATAAATATTAAAATTTGCGCTCCGTTAAACAGAACATTGTATGTTGAGTATTCAGCCCGAAGGCTGGTTTGATCCTCAACAGCTCCACTATCAGATGCTATAGATGGCCTAGACGTCACTGAAATGACTAGGGAAATGACGAGAGTGAGGTATTTCCCGCTGCTTTCCTCAATGAGCCAGAAGTTGCTATTACGTATCAGTCTGCCAGGCCCACTGGAATGAACGTACAAAACGACCCTATGAGTGGCATTTTTACACCAATTAAAACAGGGACTAGCTATATAAGGAATGGCATTACTAGCATCGGTTATACCTCAGTCACTTTCGTATTGTCAAAGCCAAGGATACGACCGAGACAAGTCAATGAAAGCAACAATTTTTTCTAGTCCATACCAGAAGACTAGGTCACGTCAGCAAAGACATCAAAAATCTGGTACCGCAAATATTTATCTCGCTACAGCGGTTGAAGGTATAAAATCGACGTATCGTGCGATGGTACTTGTATAGTTCCTCAAAAATGAAAGTAACGTTTTCCTTCATTTTAATGAATGTGAAGCATTTTTCTTTTTTCTCCGGTGTGAAAATGGGAAACCACGGAAGACCATCTTCAAGACTGCCGACAATGCGGTTCGAACCCACTATCTCTCGAATGCAAGCTGATAGCTACGTGACTCAAACCACACTCTTTTGTAGCAATTCATCGCCCTCTTCAAAGACTGCCGATGACATGGGGCTCCTAACTGGGCCTAGCACTACCCTCACTTAATGGTAGACTCCTCACTCTCATTTTCACTATCCGACTACTCTTGGTTAACTACTGTTCTCTTCGAACTCAGCAGTGTGGTTATGAAGCCAAAGGAGTAACCTTATTTTCACCCTTTTACAGTCCCATCCTTATATTAAGCCGATAGACCTTACTCTCTTTCGGAACTCATTCATTGTCTTCTCTGATAATGGTAATCTCATCGCATGTCTCCATAAATCAATAAATTAAACATTAAAAGAAAACTGCCGGCCCCGCGGTGTAGAGGTAGCGTGCCTGCCTCTTAACCAGAGGCCCCGGGTTTGATTCCCGACCAGATCATGGATTTTTACCTGTGAGCTGATTCGATGTCCACTCAACTTTCATGATTACAATTGAGGAGCTATCTAACGCTGAGATGGCGGCCCCGGTCTAGGAAGCCAAGAATAACGATCGAGAGGATTCGTCGTGCTGACCATACGACACATCGTAATCTGCAGGCCTTCGGGCGAGTCTGAGCTGAGACAATGAGCCTGCTGCTATAAAGAACAGAGGGAGGCTCATAAATTAACAAATCTGGACAGACTCGAGCCAGACCCATTGCTGCTTAGTCGAAATGGGCGATGTGTGAACAGTGAGCTGTGTGAGTCAACCTGAACTCGAAACTCGATAATAGGTTCGGTACATCAGTCCAATCAGTTGTACTTACACTCAGTGGGTGATCGAACTGCTAGTTGTTGCTTTGTTTCTGTTTCATGTGTGTAGGTTTCGAATGTCACATGCAGCGTGGCACAAAGAAGGATGTACACTAATGTACCGTAAACCAATGCATGTGGAAACGTTGTTCCAATGACTGAGTCCCTTGAACTTCCGAGTTTTTGAACTGCTCGATCTGCCCAAATTCATTTCTGCTCATTGTGAGTGGAAAGTAGACTCATTTATTCAGTGAAATTGGGCGTCTTTTCGAGTCTGATTCCTTCAGACACTCATGGACTAGAGTGCTCCAGCAGAAAGCTTTCAACGAGTCTAGTCTGAGCGAGATCCATCTCTTAAAAATGAGTTTGGACGAGATAACATGACGTTTAGCACAGCTCTTGTGGTTTATATGAACAATCCTCCGAAAAGTACAGATGAACTATCAAAATTTGTTGTGAAATATAAGGAAGTCTGCTTTTGCTATGTTCGGTTTTCTGCAGTCAGCTGTATGCATTTTTCACACGCCATGTAGGGCTCACTCATTGTATAAGTCGTTCTCACTCTCCCTCCTCATACATTTGCATACAGCACTAAGAAATTATACGCACAGGGCACGCTCCCACGTCGAGTAGTGGATCAGCTGTAGGCTACAAAATTCGTGCCTACCATAACAGATAAGGTTTGAATCTCGGCGCGAACGATTTTTTGTTTCTGAATGAATACGTAGTGATGACGTCAGGCAACGAACACACGAAGTTTGGCCGGGCTAATTTTGATGCTAAATGCTTCGTTCTATTCTGACGTTGCACGTTATTCACACGCGTCAATAGAACAAGTGCTGGCTCTCGCCCAACACGGCAGTTTTAGCATTCGTGAGGCAGCGATTCGGTGTGGCTTTTCACCTAGGGCTGTTCAGAGACAGATACATTAGCGGCGGACGTCAAGAGATACTGAGTGTCTGCCGGGCACGGTTTAAAGCGGGGTTCTACTAGGGAAGAAGAGAACAGGTTAGTTGAAAGTTCAGGATAACTGGTTTTTAAACTCAGCGGAGCTCAAGTAGGCGGCCAGGTTTCCTGGATGTCCATACACGGTCCGTAAACGATTACGGGAAGCCGGACTACATTGCAGAAAAGCTGCCACCGAAAAGTCTCCGATGAGTAGATGGTTCGATCGATACGCCTTTGCCGAGATGTTAAATTGTAATGGGGTCAGGTGATCTTCTCTGGCGAGACTTCTTTCAGTTCGACAGAGGTGGGGCCGATTCATGTTTACAGATCATGGGCGCCCAATGCGACAAAATGTATATAGCCAAGTGTTCACGCAGTGGCCATATATCCGTGTCATGTTGGGGGTAGATATCTTCTGATGGGACTGCATTGCTTCATCGGATAGATGACTGTCTCATATTGGACCAAAATTTGGGCATTTTGGCGAATGTTATGGTTTCGAGTGTGAGAGCGCGCTGTCCAGATATCCAGATGAGGTAATACAGTTCGTGCCAGACAACTCACCAGTCGACACGAGTGTCGTTTCCAAGGCTGGTTTTCTGTGCAGGACTCCATTGAACTGCTCAATTGGATCCCTCGAGCTTCAGGCTTGAACCCCATTGAACATATGTAAGCAAGGTGGAAACGCCATATAAAGAAACACTAGCTTCACTTTGCCCCGCGTTCACATGGATTTTGTGGTGCGTTATGTTGAACGCATGGGAGGAGATCGCCCTCTGCTGACTGCACCTTCCACCTCTAAAGTGATGCCCTGGAATCTAGTATGAGTTCACCTGAATTACCCAAAACACAATCAATTTCCTTTTAACCTCCCTTTATTTGCTTCTTTATTACTGTCCAGAAAGATTTCCCTGCTGTTTGACCAAGCTTTTCCAGGTTACTAAAAAACCTTCTTAGGACTTCTTCTTGGATTCAACAGTTATTTTTTTTCGCTCTCTTTCTTTCATCTACGTAATATTCCCTGTCTACATCAGTACTTGTTTGGAGCCATTTCTGATTCACCTTCCTTTTACACTTACAACCTGCCCTCACTTCGTCATTCCGCAGAGATGTTCGTTTTTCCCCATCTTTACACACAGTTGTTCCTAGGTATTCCCTCGTTGTTTCTACGAAGTGAGTTCAATATATAATGCGACAAATTTTTTTTCTAAAAGTAGGTTGGTTTTTATTGAGGATTCAAATACACCCCGGTATTCCCAATCCTCTTGTGCAATACCCTATTTTTCAACATAATCTCTGTTCAATGTTAACGGCCTTACGCCACCATAATGCCTGTATGCCACCTGTATGCCTGCATCGTAACACTCGACTGGTCGATGTCGGAGCCAACGTCGTGCTGCATCGATAACTTCCCCATACTTCACGCAGTGCCTCCCGCGGAGTCCATCCTTCATTGGGCCAAACAAATGGAAGTCAGAAATCGTTTAGCAGTTCTCTTGCAGTGTTTGTACGCCGTCAAAGAACAGAAGCGACAATGTATCTGCTTCCCGTAGGTTTGTCTTAGGTTTACGATCCTGGCCAGAGTATCACAGATATTGATAAGCGCTTGCAGAATGTCTACGGAGACCTGTCAGTGGACAAAAGCACGGTGATCACAACAAGGTCGAGCAAACCTCTCTGATCTCTACTGTTCTTCCTCATCAACCCTAACATATGGCTACGGCCGCTTCCTTCCCTCTTCCTTGTCTATCCCTTCCGATCTTCCATACCACCACAAGGCTACTGTTCATCATAGCAGGTGAGGTCGCCTTGGCGAGGTACTGATCCCCTTACCCACTTGTATCTCCCCCGATGCAAAGTCTCACGCTTCAGGGCACTGCCCTTGAGGCAGTAGAGGTGTGATCCCTCGCTGAGACCGACGGAAAAACCAACCCTGGAGGATAAAGGTATTCAGGAAGAAATAATAATCGTAATAATAATACACTGCTCGAAACAATTGGATGAACTCTTATTATAAATCATTTGAAGCTGTTATTCTCAGAAATTGAGCAATACATAAATTTAAATATAAATGTTATCTGTGGATATGTGTGCTAAAGATACACGGTCTAAATTCAAAGTAGTTAGCTGAAATAACAAATATTGATATTTGATTATGGGAGGTGTTGACAATTTCTAATTGGTCAACTTTTGACATTGCTTTGGTAACGAATGCTGAATATTGCTTTGTTCTGACATTAAAATGAGTTGGAAGTGTATCAGGATTTACTTTTCTTACTTCTTACTTCTTACTTCTTTACTTTTCTGCGACAAGCGGCTGGAGAATTTGATGTTTCTGGTTCTGTGATGTCCAGGTTATGCAACAGATACAGAGAGACAGATAAGTATTACTGCTAGTGTTATTTGGTAATCTAATCCCTTAACCAGGGTTCTTCTGCTCTCTTTTCAAGTGCTTCGGTGCCTGTAAATTATGCAATTAATGTGTCTTCCATCCATGCCAGTTAATATTTCTATGGTATATATTAACTCTACCGTTTCTCAGTGTCGGCCTACCTTTGTTGCACAACCTGTTTCTCATGCGATAGTGCAAAACTATTCTCCTACTCAAGTGTCATCTGTACCAAATGTTCCCTCAGGTTGTATAAACCCTAAACAAGTAGTCAATGCTCCGATGGTTTCTCAAATTTGTGAGAACGTTTCGCAGATGAAGATATCTACGCCTGTAACATTACAGTCTAATGCTAGTCCTAACCTCACTTCAGTGCTCTATCTTGTTCTCAAGTGCGCTCAAATCAGGGTTATTGTGCTGCTGTAATTCCTTCTCAGGACCACTCTAGTCCTTACTGTATCGTTCCCATCTAAAATACAGTCTTCCGGCGCCGTCGGAGAGCTGCGTGTTCGGTTCGTTAAAATATGATCAGGGCTAAAATAAATCAAATATCTCAGGATAAATTATATCACATGTATGTGAACGAGAAACAGTAACATAATTCCGAAATAAAATTCAAAATAGGGGTAAGATAGATTTATTATCTAACAAACATTATTGAAATCCGCAAAATAAACAAATTAATATTTTATCGATTAAAAAATATGGCTTAAACAAGTGCTAAAAATTGCAATATGTGCCGTGCACATAGTTACACAAAAATTAATACATGTCACAAAAGACGGGCAATGTCCTGTGTTAAAATAAAAAAATTTACAAAATAAAAACCTGGGGGAAGAATTACACACTTCGCATCGAGTCTACGCAGTTAAATTTATCTTATCGAATCCTGACGGATATCATTCAAATAATGTTTACAGGACATACCGCGACAGAATAAAATTATTCTAAATCCGATCCATAATAAAAGTAATATGTACATCACTTATCAACAAATCAATGTTCCGGGGTCCCTAACTTATATGTACACTGAGTTTAATAACAGACCGTTCTGTTACAAATTGGATGGCTCGAAAGCCTACTTCCCAAAAAAGTGAGCTCCGACTCATATTAAAAAAAGTCTTTATCAACGATGACAATGACATAATCAGCAAAAATACATGTAACACAATCAATATAAATAAAACACTTCAAAGAAACCTGAAAAATTCATGCAAATAAAAAAATCTGTGTATCCGTTATCTGAAATACAAGTAATAAGATGGTAAACTCCTTCATATTAAAAAGCACGGTACTCCCACATGTTGGTCGTTCACCTAACACGCCGTATTATAAATCAACTGATTATAATACTCCAGCTATGAGACATCCTGCCTCGCAAGAGAAAAGACTAATTGGATTTGTAATTCCTGCCTGAGAGCTTCTAATATATCGGGGACCACATATTAACGCTGCAAATTACTTTTCTGTCCATTAAACTAATAATAAGCCTCGAACTCAACTTAAGGCTTCTCAATACACATTCATATGGCCTTAAATACACATCTCACCTCGGAGTCTAAGAGTTCGACTCTCATAGTATTAA
This sequence comes from Anabrus simplex, assembly GCF_040414725.1. Classification (NCBI taxonomy): domain Eukaryota; kingdom Metazoa; phylum Arthropoda; class Insecta; order Orthoptera; family Tettigoniidae; genus Anabrus; species Anabrus simplex. Next base: position 398,691,745 of record NC_090265.1, on the reverse strand, counting down.
TGAACACTCAAGGCAAATCAAACCTCTGTCTCACCACGCAGTTAACACCATATTTTCCCCTTTATTCATCACCAGGCAGCTTCGTCCTGTATTAACACACATTGTATAATCACAGTTTCAGGCTAATCTTGCCTTTTTCTCGTAATTCCACAACACAATACCAATTAGCTAGTCCTCCTTGCCGATCTAAAAGACACTAGTTCAACGGTGTACTTTCACGCCGGTAACATCTGCCATGCACTCCTGAAAACATGCTACATGATTTAGAAAAACTGTTCCCTGCTGAAATTTATTCCCAAACAAGCTTTAGGCTGTGCAGCCTTCTTAATGAAAGAGTCTACATCTTGTTTCAAAAATTGGAATACACAGTTACCTCCTACACCTAACATTTTCCTCTTTCCCATCTAATAAAAAGGAAATAAAATAATAAACAAACATCAGGGTTCAAACATGCATCTTCCCTGAAACATGACATTACTTTACAGAAAGAAAACATAGTTTAGCCACAAAAGGACTGACATTTACATTTAAACTACAATAGGATCCAATTAACCTAATTTCTTCTATCTAAGCATGCCTATAACTTTTAAGATAAACTTAACTGGTGTCGTCTCAGCATTCTTCTAGGTCCCAGGCCGCTACATCTGCGTAAATTACGCCATTATTGCAACAAACTGCATGGCGTTACAAAATACACTGCTGGTCCTTTCTTCTTCTATCACCTTTGAGAAATGGTGTTCCGCATATACCATTAATTTCTACCGAAATTTCTTCGTGATACCGGACGCGTACCGATCACAGTATTTGCACTATACGAATGCAAATTACATACACGGGTTTGGAGATATCGATAATAAATATCGTCTTAGTGATTGACAATCCCCTGCCAAAACCGCACTCTGGCATACTGCAACATCATACGTGATCTTATATATAGCAACGGTAATTGCTTTATTAACTGTACAATACACTTCAGCAATTAAAATATATCACTTGCATTTAGGTAATGCATATTCTCATAAAATAACGTTTCAGCTTTCACAATAAGTATGTATACTTGGTTGATAAAAATCGTCACTATTAATGTTACTACCATATACCACTGGCTTAATATAAGAACCATCGACCCGCGCGGTTTGCAATGTTAAAGCAGAATGATCGTCCCATCTCCTGACGCTACTGCGTTCACCAAACTTCCGGTATTAGTAATACCATCGGGGATTTCACTGATGTGATGACGCCATGGTTCAGCCGCTTGCTCGGTAAAACGCTGACTCAATAGAAATATTATTACTTTATTAGTTCAGAATTAAGTACTGTAACTGTCTACAGGTAGTTTTTAATATATGACTTACTGCTATTTCATATCAAAAACGTGGAGTATGACTTCATAACAGATTGCCTAATTAAATCAAGAATAGTGCAGCACTGTAAATATCGAAGTTGGTAGTTCTGACTTCGTTTGTTCTGTATATAACTTCATTCCGCAATTTCGCTTCCAGGGCTGTGATTGGTCTCTTTTGAACCGGCCGCTCTCAAACACTCTCGTAAATTCCCCGATTGAATCATATAAAATACCCGAGCTGCTCGCTGTTACTATGGAAGATAACAAGTGAGTTCCGATGCCAAGCGCTGCCGAGATCTTGCATTACGCAACTTCCATATTGCACCAGAACTCCCTTCGTGTATTAAATGCACAATATTACACCATATTATCTACTTTACTATTTGGGGCGTATATATGATATGGCACATTACAGCTTATAAATCTCCTACACCTGCCTTTTCCCAGATATTTCCCAATTTACCTCATCCATTGACAACTGTATTTAGCAGAGTTTCTAAATTTACTGCCAATTCTATTGACGAGGTTATACCTTACCTTCGCTTTTTTATAGAATGTAAAGATCAGGATATTGTGTACAATTTGAGTAATGATCACATTATTCAAGTCTTATATCCACATGTGTCTGGAGCTCTCTCTGATCATATCATTAGAGCCATTTATGAAAGATGGACAGTGGATCAGTTTCATGCACATTTACTTAAATTCTTCATTCCTTCTTATATGTGCAGAAACACTATTTCAGAGTGCAACATCTGAATGGATTTTTGTCAGAGTATATTCAGGATATTAAATTATATGCTAGAATTTTTATGCTTAACTACTCTGTGTCTGAAAGGGTTGACAGCATTGTTGAGGGTCTTGTTACTAACTATCGGTCATATCTTGCTCTTTCACCACGACCAGCAATTTTGCTCAATTGGAAGCTATTATTATTTCTGCCGAAAGTATTAGATATGCCGACCAACTACGCGTTGCGTTAGCTACCCCTCCTATGAGCATGCCTTTTCCTCAGGTTTCTAAAGCCGCTTCTTCCCTTTCTTCAAAGCCACGTAATTTTCGTGCATGATTTAGTTGTGGTTCTACTGAACATTTCTTGATGAATTGTCCTAGGATTAGGACCTTAGGCAATTCAAAACCTGATGTGGGAAGAGTGTTATCCACCAATAATTCTTGTCAATACTGTGGGTCGAATAGCCATTTCTCCATACAGTGCCCACTTCTGGACCTGGGCGTCCTGGTAATAGTAATTCTAGGTGACAAGCCGCCATTCCTTATGATGAATCTCAAACGGTTGCTTCAGTTTTGTTTGTCATAACTGTATGTTAAAGGAAGATTTACCTAATTCTGAGGCTGATGTTATGTCCCAGTCTCAACCTAATGTAAATTTCATATAAACGTGTGGCATTTCTACTATCCCCCTTGTAAGTTACCTTGCATATGCTTAGAGGTAAATAATGAACCCGAGTGTGCATTGGTAGATTGAGGAAGTAGCATCACATTGAGGAGTGAGAATTGGTATAATTCAATGAAAACTCTTTGTAAGTTACCTCCACTGAAATCAGTATCTATAACTTGCCACACTGCTAATTGTAACCCTTTGAATATAGTGGGATCACTAAACGTCAAAATCGGAATCCGCCCTTTTTACATGGAAAACGCCTGTACTGGTTTTTAAAGATTTATCTTGTCCTTTCATTTAAGGTGCAATTCTTATTCCTAAAACTGGTATGATTTCGGACCTGCAGGTCAATAAATTCCATTTTAATATTTCCATAAGTATCTATAAGCTGTGTAACGTTCCCCTGTTCTTCCTTGTCATGTCAACGCTGCTCCTGAAGATACGGGTGAACCCAAAGCTTTTGATTTTGATCATTTGCCTGATGATCAGGCTAACAACTTAAAAATCTCAGCGATAAATTTCCAGATGCATTCACTGACAAGTTAGGTGTAACTAATGTTTTAGAGTACAAAATTGAAGTCACTGATAATATTCCTGTTCATTCTCCTCCGTACTGCCTGTCTCCACCTGAAAAGAAAACCCTTTAGATCATTTTTTACCAAATGCTTGCTGACGGTGTAATACGTCCTTCTAAATCTGCTTATTATTCTCCCATGTTTCTTGTCCCTAAACCGCATAGCAGGTTTCGTCCTGTCGTGGATTACCGGATATTGTGAAAGAAAGTTGTCCTTCAATCTGTTCCCCTTCCTGATCTTCACTCTTGTTTTTCTTGGTTTGCCAATGCCAAAATTTTTACTACTTTTGATTTGAATCAGGCATATTATCAGATACCTCTTGCTGAGGAATCCAAGCACCTCACTGATTTGCCACTGATTGGAACTTCTATGAATTTGAAAGGGTGCCGTTCTGTTTCAGTACGGGCGCAGCTTTCCTTATTCGGTTGCTAGAAAATGTTCTGTCAGATATCAAATTCAAGTTTGTGTACAATTACCTTGACGATTTGGTCATTTTCGGTTAAACATCTGAAGAGCGCCATGTCCATTTCAATGAAGTCCTTGAAAGACTGCGCAAAGCAGGCCTAACCCTTGCGGCTAGCAAGGTTACTTTCGCACAACGCCAATTGTCATTCTTGGGGCATATTATGTCAGAGAAAGGTGTCTCCAATGATCAATCTCGTACATCCGCTATTCAGACTTTTTCTACCCCTAAAGATGTCAAAGCTGTAGCCAGATGCATTGATATGGTCAATTTCTTTCGTAAATTCATCCCAAATTTTGCTGAAAGAGCAGCTCCATTAAATGCCTTGAGAAGAAAGGATGCAAAATTCGTGTGGAGTGATGCCCAACTTGAAGCCTTTTATGATTTTAAATCTGCCTTATGTAACGCTCCTCTTCTGGCAATGTCAGATCTTTCTAAACGTTTCATCCTTCAAACCGATGCCTCTTTGACAGGTATATCTGGTGTTTTCCTTCAGGAATTTGAAGATGGACGTCGTCCCATTTCTTATGATTCACATAGTCTAAATCCTACTGAGCGAAACTATTATATTTGTGAACTGGAAGCTTTAGCTGTTGTTTTTTCTTTAGAACGGTTCAGAATGTATCTTGAACATCTCCCTTTCGAGCTTGAAACTGATAATCAGACATTGAGTTGGGTATTGGCCAAACCAAGACGGACCGGTCTTCTTTCGCGTTGGGCAGTACGCATCTCTGCATTTCAGTTCGAAGCTCTTCACATTCGTGGCACTGAAAATGTTGTGTCTGATAGCCTTGGTAGAATATTCTACCCAGGTAATTCTGATCCTCAATCAAAGCCTCCAGATCCCTCTCCTCACCAAGTAACGGCCTTTGTGAATGTAGTTCTAACTAACTCGCCTTTTCTTCTCAAGGATATTTCCAAACGTCAGGAAGATGATGTAGAATTAAAGACTATTTTTGACAGGATTAAATCTGGCAAACATTTTAAACCTTATATTCTTAAGGATTTTGTTCTGTGTTGTCCTGCTCGCTGTAGAAGAGGCCCCAAAACTTTTTCCATCTTACCTCGTTCCTGCTCTTTTCAAATATTTTCATGAATCCCCAGTTGGTGGCCATCTTGATGTTTTCAAAACCAGAGAGAAAATCCGTAAACATTTCATTTGGAAATCCATGGGCGGTGAAATCTGTACTTTTGTGTAAATTTGCAAAACTTGTACCATTATTAAACCAGCACCTAATACTCTCTTAGGTCTGTTATCACCTGAGCAAGCTTCTCGTCCTATGGAGAGATTATTCATAGATGACATTGGTCCTTTCCCGAGGTCACGGACCGGCCAACGTTTCATACTTGTGTGTGCTGACGCCTTCTCGCTTTTCACATGGCTGTTCCCAGCTCGTATGGGTAACGCTAATACTACCATCTCTTGTTTGAAAGAGATCTTTGCTTCCTTTGGACCTTGTAAATTTTTAGTGAGTGACAATGCCAGAGCTTTTACTTCTGTTCAGTTCCGATTTTCTGTTTTTATTTGTCGATTTCTCATGTAACCACTATCCCGTATTATCCGAGGCCAAATTATGTCGAAAGAGTTAATCGAAATCTTAGATCTGCTCTTATTGCCTATCGCTCTGCTGCCCACTCTAAGTGAGATTCATCGCTCATTTGATAGTCGTTTGCATTTAATTCTGCTGTCCATGACAGCCATAAACACATGCTTGCTTCTTTAATGCTAGCTTTTACTTCTAATTCTCCACTTTCGAATCTATGGCCCATTAACGATCTCCTTCCTGACGTCGCCAACGCAGAAATGATCCATGCTACTTGGCATCAGACGCGTAAAAATGTGAAGGTTTATTACGCTCAAGTTCAACGTAACTACAATCAAGGGCGAAGACCCTACAATCTGTCTCTGAGTGACCAGGTTTTTATTAAAACTCATCCTGTCAGTAGTGCTGCAGACTATGATATTAGTAAGCTAGTCCCCAGATTTCGAGGTTCCTACAGGATTTTGAAATTTCTTACTCCAGTATCCTTATTGGTAAGTGATCCTGAAAAGAAGGGGATCAGTAGAGTGTATTTATCGCAAATCAAGGTACCCTAGTTATGTACATTCCTGGATCTGTGACTATTTGTATTAGTTGTAAGAAATGCCTACTATTTTAAGGCTGGCCAGACGATACACATGTTACCCCTGTGTATATAGTCTATATTTTAGTTATGATCAATGTCAGTAAGTTTAGGAACAGGAATTGTCATTTGTGACTATATTAGGTATCCTCCTTAGGTATTTGTTTTTTTTTAATGTAATAGATTTTGTATGGTGATTTGGTTATATAAGATTTTGTTTTATGGTCACAACATAGGAAATTCTAACTGTAACTTTTCAGGCTCGGCGGTGAACTCCTACAGGTTTTCATTTTTATTTTTCATCCTTATTTTTAAATGAATGAATAGTGCTTGCCCTGGGTTTCTGGTATCCCAAATCCCAAGTGTAGGAGGGAGTCTCCTGGTGGAGCTTTTTTTGAGCAACCGGTTGGGTGGCGCTACTTTAATGGCTAGAGTAAAGTAAAATAAAAACCCCCTTGACTTCTTCAGTTCTTCATCAAAACACTTCAGATGGTTGGGCGTTGGCCTTGCCTCACCTATTCCCCTTTTCTGATGCGTATATATTTGTGTTGCAGTTGCTGCAAAACTTTGGCCCATCTGGTAGTCAAACTACTGTGCCTGTTTGAATGCCGCACTAAACTACTTGGTCGCAACGGCCCAATACTGGGATCGAGTGGTCAGAATGTTTCTGCGTTTATGTGATTGGACTAAATGCGTATGAGAGTTTATTGGCACCCGGCCGGTGTCGACAGCTACATAAGTCAGCGAAATCAGAGGTCAAGATGGAATACTTCGACGCATAACGGACGTTCCAGTTGAGAACGGTATCCAGATGTCAGTGTTGTGTCGTGTGCTCGTTGCTCCCCTAACTTTAAAGTTTTTTATTGAGCCCTGGCTCAATTTTAAGCGGGAGGGGGTGTGACGTGTGTCCAAACCTCCAGTTAATTTAAAAATAAAAGTTTGTCAGTTTCGAGCGTAGCTCGAGTTTGTGAGATGGAGGATGTGGCCGGAGTTGGGACAGCAGTGAGAAAATGATGTAAGCCTCTTCAATTAATGTGTTAAAAGTTCATTTATTCTTTTTTAAGAGTATTTTATAAGAATAATTATGTTTTTGGACTCATGAACATTTTGAACATTAGAAGAATTAGGTTTGGAAAAATATTTATGTTTAAATTATCATGTAGTTGTGAGTTTCAAAATTATGCATCTAACTTGTGAAACAGACTATAGAGACACGTGCCGTTTTTAGTGACGAAATTAGTGTTGCATAATAGAAACATCTCGAACATTGGTAAGCGGGAAAGAAGAGACATTTAATTGGTCGAAATAAGAAGAAATTTAATTTGTGAATGTGAAAGTCGAGAGTAAATTCTTTGGCCTGATTGGTTACCTTGTGCTTGCGTCATTTTCGGCTTCTCGCTCCTTCGTGGGAGCGAAGCTTGCATCATGGTCTTTTTGCTTCTCACCAATTTTGTGAGCGGTCGCGATTCTGGATCCGTCCCGTTATGAGATGCCGGCGTCGGGGTAAACACTATGTCTTCGTGTTTTTCGGACATTAACTTAATTTAAATGTAATTTTTCCTGAGTGCGTAGGAGTTTACCCTCGAATTTCACATTCGCCATTTAATCATCGAAATGACTTAGCTTTTCAGCTAAGCATTCACATGTTAATTTTGGAGGCAATTCTCTTTTCTTTTTGTTAAAAGGAAACTTGTAATTAACATGTAATAACTTTTCCTCGAGTTTGCCTCCGGTAGTTCAGTCTCGCTCAACACACGCACCGAAAATCGATGTTCCTTTCTGGAAGTGTTTTAGGTAAGAATACTATAGGTTCCGGTGCCTCTGTGTGAAGTTTTAATTTCTTTCATTTATCTTAAGTTGGTTAAATGGGATTATCCCTCATTATAAACATTGTAAAATTCCTTTGATATTGTGCGCATATCTGAGGACGCAATTAACATTTATCTTATAAATGGATTTGTTTAGTCCTTTCCTTTTTTTTCCTTTTTTTAAGGTTTAATTTCAAATTATCATTGTATGTAGCGCATATCTGTGGATGCAATGAAATATCACATTCATTGGTAAACGAGTTTCTTTAGTTCCGTTATTTTTGTTTTTGATTTTTTGTTCGTCCTTCCATTAACTATTTGTTTCCTTCAATAAAATGTCAAGGGCAATTACCAGGTACTAATTTTTCGTCCACGACGAATACGTTCCCTCTACCTCACATGGCTTCCATGTCGCTTCCCACATCCTTTGAAAGTTGTCAAGCTTCCCAACCTGTTGTTTATGCTTTACGCAGCTTCGAGTCTGTGAACTTTGTGTGTGTTCTAATATTTTTACAGTTTTTTTATTCATAAGATCATTATTATTATTATGATTTAATTATATTTGTGTAACCAGTTACAAGGTTACAACAATTGGCTTTAGGTCTCACCGACACAGAGAGGTCTTATGGCGACGATGGGATAGGAAAGGTCTAGGGGTGGGAAAGAAGCGGCCGTAACCTTAATTAAGGTTACGGTGTGAAAATGGGAAACCATGGAAAACCATCTTCAGGGCTGCCGACAGTGGGGTTCGAATCCACTATCTCCCGGATGCAAGCTTACAGCTGCATGGCCCTAACCGAAGTACCCTACGAATTACAAGATCGTAGGCTTGAAAGCGGAAAAAATAAAGATATTGGCTCTCTATGCCGTACGATGTTGACTTTTAAAGGATATCTGGTGATACATTTGGTGGTGAGCCGAGAAAATTAAATGAAACGCAGCCATAAATCACCTGTCCGACTCCATGGCTAAACGGTTAGTGTGCTGGCCTTTGGTCCATGAGTTCCCAAGTTCGATTTCCAGCCGGTACGTGGATTTTAACCTCCATTGGTTAAATCCGATGGCTCGAGGGCTGGATGTGAGTGCCGCCTTCAACATTAGAATTCATCTATGGAAGAGCCCCATTCTCAGAAGCACGTAGGTCAGCTCATAAGACCTACACCAGGCTTCTTCGGAGGCCACACGCCATTCAGATACAGATGAGTAGCGTAGCCAGGACCGGCCGATGGGGGGAGGGAGGTTATAGTTACAAAATGATGATAAAATATAATTAAGGTGCTTGTGCATGTGTGTAGTGAGCGCATTCATTATAAAAACACTGATGCAAGTGAATTATGTTGATACTCAGATTGCGCTAAACTACAAAATCTTACATTAAAATACAGAACAAGAACAACACGACCAAGGTCACCAGTTTTACGGCGAATGGTTATGTTCAGTTTACAATCTAAAATCCAACTTTCGAGGCTTCTTAGAAAATAGATTCAATAGATTTTTTAGTTTTACAATTGTGTCTCTAAATGTGTACTTAGTTCATTGTCAGCTACTGTTTGTATTATTTTTTGTAACAATTTCAGGAGGTTTCTAACCCCCAGTACCCCCCCCCCCAGGCTAAGCCCTCAATATACAAAACCCATACATTATTTCTATTTGCTTTACACCGCACCGACACAGACAGGTATTACGGCGAGGATGGGATAGGAAAGGGCTAGGGCTGGGGAGAAGCGATCGTGGCCTTAATTAAACTATAGGCTCAGCTCGCTCTCTGGTAGAGTAGAACGGAACGTCGCAATTGACACACGGGCATCCTAGATGGCGTCAGATCAAAGTTCCTGCATACTGCACCAGTGGTCATATTATTATTATTATTGTACCGGGCGGTACACCTCTACTCTGTTTATTTAAAAGTTGCGCCAGTTGAAACTCCTCTTCTGGAGGAAGGTTGAACTTTATCTATTCTATTAATTCTCTACTTTCTCAGAAGATGTCACCACGTGGAAAATTTTGAGTTTTTGAACTGTGTCACTTTTGATGTGTTTTTGTTTCGCTTGAAGTAAGAAGTGGGAACTTTCTCTTCTAGAGGACACTACTGAAGAATTACAATAGTGCAACCTAGTGCGAAATCAAAGAACTATTTTGTTGGAGAAATTTTTATTTCAAAAGTTTGTTTCTTGTTAAATTTCTTTCTGTTATTGTTTAAGTTGGCTGTATACCCCTCTTTTTCCCCTTAGTTTGGATCTAGCCAATCCCGAATTTCTTTAATTAATTTTCCACCAATAATGTGTTTCTTTTTCCTCTATGTAGGGGTTTCTTTTCCCGAACCAATAAAGATTTTGTGGGAGGGTGTTTTATTTCCCCTAACGCCTAGAATCTTCCGCGAGAGGATATAAACTGCTGATTTTGGGGTCTCCGGGCCACTTCTGTTCCATCTTTCAGTGTATTAAGTACATAGCAGGAGGCGGGAAGCGCCTCTTTCCTCGGCAGCGATCTACTACCAGGTAATGGCCTATTAATATCTTCTTTTCTTGCTAGGTCGGCAGTTTAACTCTCGCGGCGGGTTCGAAGCGTTTTCCATCATGTAACCTTTTCCTAAAATGTAACTACTCTTTTCTTCTTTTTCTTGTAAAGTTACATATTGGGATAGAGAGTGCTAACCCTCTCGAGCTCCCACTCACATTTGTTTTGAGGTGAACTTATTTTCTCAAACTTTTCTTCGTTTATGTAATGTAAAGTGTTCTTCTCTAAGTCACCTCTGTAGTATGGGATTAGCCCTTGCGTTAGTGGCCCAGAGCCAGATTAGGTTTTAAAAGCAAAGTGTATTAGGAGTGCAAGTTCGCCTCCTCTCAAGTTGTATTTTAGAGGTCATGTATTAATCTTTTCTCACCTAATAGACCTCAGTAGGTTGGGTATTTTACCCCTGGGTATATGTCCTTTGAGGACAACTTGAAAGTTGAGTTTGGTGTGGCCTGGGAGAGGCTTAACTTTAAGAGCGAGTGGCTCTTTTCTAAAACTGAGAGTTGTATGCCTCGAGGAGGCTTTGCTGTGTAATTTGGAGCAAGGGCTCCAGGGTTTGAGTAGGGTCTTCTGCCCCTTTTGTTAAAATTGGTATATCGTAAAGTTGAGCTAGTTGCTCAAGAATTGTGTTTTCAGGGCTCGAAGCCCAAATTCTTTAATTGTACATTTCAAGTTGTATTTCGGCTACTAAGTACCTGTTCTATTTGTTGTTACCTAATTTTGAAAAGAAAATATAACCTTGTTAAATTTTAAAATTTAATTTCTCTTTAGTAGCTTGAGACCTATTCACCACCCAGCACCTTCTTTCATGCTTAACTACCACAAAAACTCGGTAACAAGTGGTAGCAGAGCGTGGTTGAATGGGTCTCAATTTAGCCCCTTTTGACGGCTAAACATTGCTTTGATTCGAACTCTAACAATTTTCTCAGTTGCTGGAATTTTTTGAGTTTTTCAAAATTGTTCTGTCATCATGCCCGGCCCTCGCGATGTTCTCCTCCTTAACTACTTGCGCAAAGAGGAGTTGATATATGAGTTAACTATCAGAAACGTTCAATCTGGAGGCACGGTTGCAATAGACACTAACAAGCTTAGAGAGTCCCTTGATTTGCCCATTTCCATCCCCAATTTGGGAGAGAAAGAAATTGACGACTCTCTTTCCACGATTGTCGAGAATATTACTGGGCTAGCATCGGTAGTCAGCTTTTTTGATGAAAACGATCCATCTCCTAATCAAATTAAGCGTGTGCAAGGCAGGCTGTATCACTTTGCAAATAGAGTTAATGATCTATTGTCTCTAAAGGTGAATGACGTTCAGAGGAAGCAAGCTAATACGCTCCTTGAAACTATTTCTGAATTGTCTAATAAGGTCACTCAATTGCTAACCGGCGAAGCTCCTCCCAAAACTGATCAACCCGCCACGGTGAATGTAGGTAACGAGGAAGAGCCTCCTCAGGGAGAAGTCAATAGGATAACCGTTGCTGCTCAAACTATCTCTGCCCCATCGAACAACGAATCTGAACGCCGTGCGTCATTGAGTAACATCCGCTCTGAATTAACTTCCTTGCCCTTGAAACCTTTAACGACTATGACACCTGGGTTCAGCAGCTTGCCTCATCCATTGGCAATGTTGCTTAGAGGTATCTCTAAGTTTTCCGTCAACACCACCAGTGACGTAATTTCATTTTTAAGATTTCTAGTGGAATTTCAGGATCATGCCCTTGTGTTTTCTCTTTCCCCATGTCAAATTTTGCAAATTATCTATCCTTATGCTATTGGTGTTCTATCTGACAAAATAGTTAGAGCCATTGCCGAGCAATCTTCTATTGAGGATTTCCACGCCCATTTGCTAGCTAACTTCATCCCGGCTAGGGCCAGGTCCTCCCTTATTCAGAAATACTATTATCGGGTACAGCGCTTGGATGAAAACCTGGCAGACTTCATCCAAGATATTAAGTTTTATACTAGGGTGTTTGCTCTCCACTTCCCTGAGGATCAGATCGTGCAAGCTATTGTTGAAGGGATTTCACCACCCTACAGGTCATATTTGTGTTTCGCGGCGTGCCCGCAAACCTTCTCTGAACTGGAAGCATTAGCCGTCTCTGCGGAAGGAGTTAGGTATGCCGATTCCTTGCGTGTGGCGAAAGAACCCCCGCCTTCCTTTAGTAACACTCGGCCTCCACCTCGCCGACCAGTCAATCCCCGTAAATGTTATGCTTGTGGGTCGCCTGACCATCTGCGGAATAAGTGTCCTCTGATCAAGTCAAGTGGGACAAGGAATGGAGTAGGGTCATCACGAGGCTGTTTTAAGTGTGGGGCCTTCTCACATATCGCCAAGAATTGCCCAAACTCAAATAGCACCCCCTCCTGCTCAACTTCTGGTGCAAATTCCAGCTATTCCAATAATAAAAAGTGACTAGTGGCGTCGGCTGAGCCGACTAATCCATCTTCCCGAGACTTAGCCCCTAGTAAACAGGTTGTAAATGCAGAGAACGACCAGCCTTCAAATTCATCTTTTGAATGCCCTAAAGAGTGTCTTAGGATTGCGGCGGATACCCCCGCACCTGTTCCTTTTCTTAAGATTGAGTTAAATAACGAGCCTATAACAGCTCTCTTAGATTCAGGCAGTGTTTGTTCCATTATTTCGGCTGATTGGTATTCTAAATTGAAATCTGTTTGTAAACTCCCTGACTATGTCTCTTCTCCTGTTCAATATGTTTCGGCTAATTCATCTCCATTAGAAATTCTAGGTTCCATACATGTCAAAATTCGGGTTTTTAAGTTTACATGGAAGATCAAATTGTTTGTGGCCAAGCGTTTGTCTTGCCCCATCATATTGGGAGCGGACTTCATTTCTCACACTGGTCTTGTGCTCGATCTCCAGAGTAGGTCGTGCATATTCAAATTTGCGTCCAATTGTAGAATTCCCTTGTTAAAGTGTAATTCTGTATCATGTTCATCTATTTCGCCTACCCAGGATGAGATGTTGTTAGACCTTAGACATCTACCTGAGGAGCAGGCTGATAGTATTCGGAAACTGTGTCAGTCGTTTCCCGAGGTGTTCTCTGATACTCTTGGTGTTATTGACCTTATTGAATACAAAATTGAGGTCACGGATTCAATTCCTGTCCGTTTTCCACCGTATAGGCTATCTCCACCTAAAATGAAGGCTCTGAAAGAAATCATCGATCAGATGTTGAAGGATGGTATTATTAGGCCCTCTAAGTCAGCGTATTCTTCGCCTATTTTTCTAGTCCCGAAACCCCAAGGAGGCTTCAGGCCTGTCATTGATTACAGGGCTCTCAATCGGAAGGTGGTGTTGCAATCTGTGCCCCTTCCCGACCTTCATTCTTGCTTTTCATGGTTTCGTAAGGCCAAGTTCTTCACCATCTTGGACTTGAATCAGGCCTATAATCAAATTCCCCTTGCCGAAGAGTCTAAACATCTTACAGCGTTTGCCACGGACTGGAATTTATATGAATACAACCGCGTGCCTTTCGGGCTCCCCACGGGGGCAGCTGTGCTCACTAGGCTACTAGATAGGGTCTTTTCCGACATCAAATTTGAGTACTTATATCACTACTTGGATGATGTCGTCGTATTTTCCGAAACCTTTGAAGAACATCTAGATCATTTGCGAGAAGTTCTCAATCGCCTTCGTAAGGCTGGGTTAACTGTTAAGTTGTCCAAGGTTGCCTTTGCTAAGCCCTCTATGTCATTCCTAGGGCATATTGTGTCACCTGATGGTGTAGCAGTCGATCATTCTAGAACACAGGCCATCCGTGATTTTAAACCTCCTAAGGACATCAAAGGTATCGCTAGATTCATTGGTATGGTGAATTTCTTCAGGAAGTTTATTCCTAACTTCGCTAATAGAGCGGCGCCCTTAAACCTTCTTCGTAGGAAAGGCATCAAATTCGAGTGGGGACCTTCTCAACAAGCCGCTTTCGAAGATCTTAAATTAGCTCTCTGTAATGCCCCTGTACTTGCTATGCCTGATTTCTCGAAGAAATTCATCGTCCAAACGGACGCGTCGTCGTCAGCTGTAGCTGCAGTCCTTCTTCAAGAGACTGAACTAGGGAGGCGTCCCATCGCCTATGCATCTAGGACTCTATCGGTTCAAGAAGCCAAGTATTCCATCTATGAGCTCGAAGGGTTGGCAGTCTTATTCGCCTTAGAAAAGTTCCGTCTCTATCTGGAACATGTCAAATTCGACCTGGAGACAGATAATCAAGCCTTAAGCTGGGTCTTAGGTAGGCCGCGTCGTACTGGTCGTATAGCCCGTTGGGCCATCCGTATTTCTGCCTTCCAATTTGATGTACGACATATCAGAGGTACCGAAAATGTTGTTGCTGATGGACTCAGCCGTATGTTTCATAACGACGTCGAGACCCACGAACCGGTCGATAGTTCATCACCTTCCGAGTCCATACTATCTGGTGTTAATGCCATCTTAACAGGTGCTCCCATGCTTTTTAGGGATATTGAGAAATACCAACGTGAAGATCCGACGCTGGCTCCTATAATGGAAACCCTTTCTTCTGGGGAACATGTTGTCCCTTATGTTCTGAGGAATGGTGTTCTATGTTGCCCTTCGAGGCATGATAAGTTGATGAAAGTTGTTGTTCCAGCGGTTCTTGTACCTATGATCTTCAAATACTATCATGAGACCCCATTGGGGGGGCATCTTGGAATCTTTAAAACTCGTGAAAAGATTCGTGAAATGTTCATATGGAAAGGTATGGACGGTGAAATTCGAGAACTTGTAAAAGCTTGTAAATCTTGTTTGATCAGTAAACCCACCATGTCCACTAAAGTAGGCCTTTTGTCTTCTCATCAAGCGTCGCGCCCCATGGAACGCCTGTATATCGATTATGTGGGACCCTTCCCCCAGTCAAAGGGTAATGCCAACAAGTTCATCTTTGTGTGTGTAGATGGTTTTACAAGATTTTCCTGGTTATTTCCGACTAAGCTGGCTACCGCTCAGTCCACCATTACTTGCCTAAATTCTATTTTTGCTTCTTTTGGTCCGTGCCAATACATTGTATCTGATAATGCTAAAGCTTTTACATCAAATCTGTTTCGTAAATTCTGTTTTGACTTGTCCATCTCTCATGTAACTACATCTGCTTATTACCCTCAACCATCTCTGGCTGAACGGGTTAACCGCAATCTCAGGTCCGCACTTATTGCCTATCATCATGAAGATCATTCTAGGTGGGACACGTCCCTGCATTGGTTAGCTTTTGCTTTGAATTCGGCGGTTCATGAATCTCACAAATTTACTCCAGCTTCTTTGATGTTTAAGTTCGTTCCCAACACGCCGCTCTCTAACCTCTGGTCTCTGAATGACATTCTGCCCGAGACAATAGATCCGGACAACATTAAAGATCTTTGGAAGAAGGCTAAAGCTAATCTTAAAGTGTCTCATGAAAAGGTTAGGGAAAGGTATGATCGTGGACGGAGACCCACCACTTTGAAGGTAGGTGACCAGGTTATGGTCAAAAATTTTGTTCCCGCGGGCAAGCTTGCCCCCAGATTTCATGGGCCTGGTATCATTCTCGATTTTCTTACGCCGGTTACCTTATTGCTAAGTAATCCAGCCACCGAGAGGATATTTAGAGTTCACCTGTCCCAGGTGAAACCGGTGTAATTTCTGTGTTAACTTGCTCCATATTATTTTGAAAGGATATGAAGGTTATATTTTTTTTGAGTTTCACTTTTATGGCATTCTGCCCCTTCTGTAATATTTTGGTTTTAGATGTAAGCCTTATGTAAAACCTGCCCCGACCCGTTAAACTGCCATCCTGTTCTTGCCACGGCCATTACCACGCTCCCGTCTCCTGCTCCACTCTACACAGTGGCTTAATGAATACCATGAATATCTGCACGCCGCTGGCCCCTCACTCTCTCTACAAGCCTGTACCCTCAAAGAAAATAATTGTCCAACACAATTCTGCCGCCTAGCTTTAATGTTTCAGCGCCCCCGCAGCCGCGCAGCGCCGTGCAGCGACTGGGGAGGGGGATGGGCCCCCTCCTCTCCAGCGAGGACGACATGTGCACGGCGAGCCGGAGCTCACCTCCCGGCCAAGGCTGATGTGCGGCGCACGACCTGCTACATGCCCGCAGCCTGTATCTGTTCACCGCGGGCGCGGCGTACTTCAACACCTCTGCTCCCCTCATAGTGCGGGCGAGCGGTATCTCAGGGTACTTGAGGGGTCCGAGCGGCCTCCGTTGGACGCAAGCTGCAACGGCCGGTCTGGCCATCCGACTCAATCTACATCAACTACATGGACAGTCACCATAAGCAATAATTACATTTGGGAATTTAACAACAATATTTGGTGGGCATTGCAAAATTTTTCTTCACCTTTAAGTATTAAAAGTTTATCTTCAGAAATACAAATTCTACAAACATAAAAACTTTACTGCACCGGCAACAACAAAATTTTGAAATTGCAACCAACCAAATTACTAAAATCTTATAAATGCTTCCGCAATTAATCTTAATATCAACATCAAAACTTGGACCTTATTTTGGAAACAAAGCTTATGTTCTTCTGTGTTACCCCTTGGAGGAACTTTTGGGGGGGGGAGGTCTGTACCGGGCGGTACACCTCTACTCTGTTTATTTAAAAGTTGCGCCAGTTGAAACTCCTCTTCTGGAGGAAGGTTGAACTTTATCTATTCTATTAATTCTCTACTTTCTCAGAAGATGTCACCACGTGGAAAATTTTGAGTTTTTGAACTGTGTCACTTTTGATGTGTTTTTGTTTCGCTTGAAGTAAGAAGTGGGAACTTTCTCTTCTAGAGGACACTACTGAAGAATTACAATAGTGCAACCTAGCGCGAAATCAAAGAACTATTTTGTTGGAGAAATTTTTATTTCAAAAGTTTGTTTCTTGTTAAATTTCTTTCTGTTATTGTTTAAGTTGGCTGTATACCCCTCTTTTTCCCCTTAGTTTGGATCTAGCCAATCCCGAATTTCTTTAATTAATTTTCCACCAATAATGTGTTTCTTTTTCCTCTATGTAGGGGTTTCTTTTCCCGAACCAATAAAGATTTTGTGGGAGGGTGTTTTATTTCCCCTAACGCCTAGAATCTTCCGCGAGAGGATATAAACTGCTGATTTTGGGGTCTCCGGGCCACTTCTGTTCCATCTTTCAGTGTATTAAGTACATAGCAGGAGGCGGGAAGCGCCTCTTTCCTCGGCAGCGATCTACTACCAGGTAATGGCCTATTAATATCTTCTTTTCTTGCTAGGTCGGCAGTTTAACTCTCGCGGCGGGTTCGAAGCGTTTTCCATCATGTAACCTTTTCCTAAAATGTAACTACTCTTTTCTTCTTTTTCTTGTAAAGTTACATATTGGGATAGAGAGTGCTAACCCTCTCGAGCTCCCACTCACATTTGTTTTGAGGTGAACTTATTTTCTCAAACTTTTCTTCGTTTATGTAATGTAAAGTGTTCTTCTCTAAGTCACCTCTGTAGTATGGGATTAGCCCTTGCGTTAGTGGCCCAGAGCCAGATTAGGTTTTAAAAGCAAAGTGTATTAGGAGTGCAAGTTCGCCTCCTCTCAAGTTGTATTTTAGAGGTCATGTATTAATCTTTTCTCACCTAATAGACCTCAGTAGGTTGGGTATTTTACCCCTGGGTATATGTCCTTTGAGGACAACTTGAAAGTTGAGTTTGGTGTGGCCTGGGAGAGGCTTAACTTTAAGAGCGAGTGGCTCTTTTCTAAAACTGAGAGTTGTATGCCTCGAGGAGGCTTTGCTGTGTAATTTGGAGCAAGGGCTCCAGGGTTTGAGTAGGGTCTTCTGCCCCTTTTGTTAAAATTGGTATATCGTAAAGTTGAGCTAGTTGCTCAAGAATTGTGTTTTCAGGGCTCGAAGCCCAAATTCTTTAATTGTACATTTCAAGTTGTATTTCGGCTACTAAGTACCTGTTCTATTTGTTGTTACCTAATTTTGAAAAGAAAATATAACCTTGTTAAATTTTAAAATTTAATTTCTCTTTAGTAGCTTGAGACCTATTCACCACCCAGCACCTTCTTTCATGCTTAACTACCACAAAAACTCGGTAACAATTATTATTATTATTATTATTATTATTATTATTATTATTATTATTATTATTATTATTATTATTGGTACTATGTTTGAAATTGCATAGAATTTCGGCCCTTCCTAAAACTACTGTAACGAACTGCACTCGTACCATAGTTTGAAGACAAAAAAGCGTAAAAATGAACAATTTGCTGATGCTGAGAATTCCGTTTGTGCGCCCTTTGGTGGATGGTGAGAAAATTTCAACAGAAACTCAGTTGAATCGTAGTGATAATTTATTGGGTCACCGTGGAGATGTGGGCAACCTTACAGAGGTGTCAAGCGACATTAACATCTACATCTTGGGAGGTGTCAGGCTTTATTGTAGCAATATTTTCCCAGTCCATTGAAAGCTACTGTGCAGGGAGCTAAATAAGCACCGGTCGGAGCAGTCATTAAGCGAACCGGTCGCTTGGTCACAATAGAGAAGGCGGTGCGTGAAATTGATGAACCCAAGAGTAGGCTAGCTACGCCTTGCTATCCGACGTAACGGTAGCCCGCCAGATCACGGGCTAACGGACACGGCCAGTGTACCACTTCTCGCCTGCAAACTGGCGGGATGGTGTCAGTAGGACTCGACCTCGGCACCCCACCAAACACAGGTTTACCATCTATAGATATTTTGCCGTTATCCCTAAAAATTAAGGCACTCACTTCACAGGATAAAGTCTTCTTCTCCTCCGCCTGTATTCCAGTACGGTGTACGCACAGTAGAATATATTATTCTAAGAGATGTTATATTCCCCACCTCTTTATCATTACATCTCTTTTCTTTACTAGTTGCTAAGTAAGTACGTCTTTTATTCGTGGCAAAGTTCGTCTTTTGAACTGGAAGTGTTTACCACTTCGATATGAGTTGCTACAAGATATGTCACCCAACAAGCAGTATCTCTTCTCACCTTATGTTCGATTTGCAGTTTTTTTTTTGCTAGTGGCTTTACGTCGCACCGACACAGATAGGTCTTATGGCAACGATGGGATAGGAAAGGCCTAGGAGTTGGAAGGAAGCGGCCATGGCCTAAAGGTACAGGCCCAGCATTTGCCTGGTGTGAAAATGGGAAACCACGGAAAACCATCTTCAGGGCTGCGGATAGTGAGATTCGAACCTACTATCTCCCGGATGCGATTTTCAGTTAGGGAAGTCGTCAGAGTATAACTGGCCTGGGTTCGATTTTCAGCTCTACTCTAGTTGTTAAACCTTTGATTGACATTTTGAACGAGTTCCTCTGGTTCGTGACAACAATCAAGTAGGAAAAAATGAAACGGGAACGTTCCTATTTTAGAAGTGCTCGAACGTGGTTCCCCCATTCACCTCTAATCATAAAGCAAGCTTGTAGTTTCACGTGACTGCCGATATCGTGATCAAAGCCATGAGACCTCCATTTTATGTAGATTCCTAACCGCAGGAACGCGACTTCTCAATTCAAAACAAATTCCCGTTCAATTGAGAGATTGATTGATTGATTGATTGATTTATTGATTGATTGATGTATTTATTTATTTATTTATTTATTTATTTATTTATTTATTTATTTATTTATTTATTTATTTATTTATTTATCGTATGGCGTTTAGTGGCGGGAGTATCCGAGGATATGTTCGGCTCGCCTGGCAGGTCTTTCTACTCGTATTTGACTGCTCCTAGCGCCAAGAGGTCTGCTCAAGGCTTATCGTCCCCACCCGACGGACGAATCGCCAACAACAGCGTTAAGCTCCAGTCATCAAAATGGTCATGTAAAGGGGTCGCAATATCCTAGTGAATGAAGAAACATTCTACAGGACTAATTTTGGTGTATTCAAAGGACTTCTTAAGAAAGGTAAGTGGCCACAGGCATCGTCCCAGAAACCACGTCATTTGGAAACTTATCAAAGTAGAGAAGTTGAAGAATATTGCAGACCTTCTGAGGAAACATTGTGAAGACGATCGGATGAGTGAAGAGAGACTCTGATTTGTTGAAAAGTTAAGAGATATTGAGGAATGCCCTCTCTCCATATGGACACTGCAGAGAGGTTTGAGACAGAATCCAGGCTTTTGGCACACGATTTAATGATTATAAATTGTATTCCACCCCCTCTTCTACCCTGACGGCCAATTTTACATCAACACTGTAATTCAAATGCAGAGCATTCCTCGCCTTGATGAAACTTTCAAC
The DNA here is from genome assembly GCF_040414725.1 of Anabrus simplex. NCBI lineage: Eukaryota > Metazoa > Arthropoda > Insecta > Orthoptera > Tettigoniidae > Anabrus > Anabrus simplex. The sequence continues at coordinate 398,671,261 of NC_090265.1, read as the reverse complement.
CTGGCTTTTCACCTCGTTTACCATCACACCACTGTCAGCTGTCCATCTCGCAACGTTCTAGAGGTATCTTTGCAGTAACTAACAATGCTTGCTAGTTGCTTTACGTCGCACCGACACAGATAGGTCGGCGACGATGGGACAGGAAAGAGCTAGGAGTGGGAAGGAAGCGGCCGTGGCCTTAATTAAGGTACAGCCCCAGCATTCGCCTGGTGTGAAAATGGGAAACCACAGAAAACCATCATCAGGGCTGCCGATAGTGGGGTTCGAACCTACTATCTCCCGAATACTGGATACTGGCCGCACTTAAGCGACTGCAGGTATCGAGCTCGGTAACTAACAATCCTGTGTCTTATTTATCACTCCATACTCTTCTCGAAAGTTTTCAAAACTGAAAAGCACGTGAATCAATACCACAACGATGATCAAGAGAAGATTCTTTAGAAGAATACCTGTAACATAAAAATAAGATAGGACCGATGACCTAGATGTTAGGCCCCTTTAAACATCAAGTATCAAAATAAGATATACAGAAATTTCAACGGAAATCTCTTTAAGTCTATCCGTAAACTAATGTTCGATTATGAAAAAAGGGGGTGTTTTGAACATTAAAGATTAAGTAATGAACATAAGGACTATTTAGATAAGCTACTGGTACAACGGGTGTTTGAAAAGTCCGTGCAAAAATATAAACTACTTACGTGTTTGGGGTAAACCTTTTTAATTTTTCGACATAGTCTCCTTTTAGGCGTATACACTTCGTCCAACGATGTTCTTCTAGTTTGTTGATCCCTTCAAAATAATAGGATTTGTCCAAGTCTGCAAAATATCCATTAGTGTTTGCAATCACCTCCTCGTTTGAATAAAATCTTTGTCCCGCCAGCCATTACTTCAAATTGGGGAACAAATAGTAGTCCGAGGGAGCCAAGTCCGGAGAATAGGGGGGATGTGAACGAGTTGGAATCCTATTTCCATTAATTTTGCGACCACAACTGCTGAGGTGTGTGCTGGTGCGTTGTCGTGATGGAAAAGGACTTTCTTGTGGGCCAATCGCGGGCGTTTTTCTTGCAGCTCGGTTTTCAAACGGTCCAATAAGGATGAATAATATGCACCTGTAATAGTTTTACCCTTTTCTCGTATTTAGTTACACATAAAATAGTACTAGAGCTCTTACTTGTGTTTTTTCCAATTATTTGTATCTCCGGTTCTTTTTCCGCTCCTTCGTGTTTGGTGGACCAGTACATTACTATTTACATCCATGCCGATAAATATTTAGGCATCTTTAATAGAATCCTGCTTGCAGTCCGGCAATGCTAACTAAATAAACCGTCATTATTAAATTCGCACTTCGTTGCCCACTTTTTCCAATGAAAATGTCCATCTCCATGGCTAAATGGTTAGCGTGCTGGCCTTTGGTCACAGGGGTCTCGCGTTCGATTCCCGACAGGGTGGGGAATTTTAATCATCATTGGTTAATTTCCCTGGCACGGGGGCTTGGTGTATGCGTCATCTTCATCATCATTTCATCCTCATCACGACGTGCAGGTCGCCTACGGGAGTCAAATCAAATGACCTGCAGCTGGCGAGCCGAACATGTCCTTGTACACCCACGGCACTAAAAGCCGTACGCCATTTCATATCTAACGACAATACTATTTTAGCCCCAGTTAACCCCTTTAGATGACTATTTTGATGACTGGAGCTTAAAATGCCAAGAGCCTGTTGCTTTCAAGCTTGTATTAATTTGACACTTCCAGTCATAAACTGGCATTGAATCTGAACCAAATATGAACTAAGTACCATGATCAGAAAATATTTCTTCATAATCATGCGGGTCTTTTATAGTATTTACCTTCCTAATAACTTTCTCTATGCGAGCGAATAGTCGGTCCGATGGAATAATAGAGTGACCCATAACAGGGAAAATGCTTTTCTATAAATACCAACATTTATAATTACAACACTGTCGTCAAGCCGGTGTCTCTCTATGCGTCAGAATGCCTTATCCTATCTCAAATATGTGCGCCCACTATGTTACAGCAAACAGAAAGAAAGATTCTCTTCAACATACTAAGCCCAAACTACCAAAAACGGGATCTACATAAGAAAATCCAGACAAGAAATATAAAGACAGATCACAGACACAATGCACAAATGCAGGCCTCGCTTCTATAGTCACCTACGACAGATGAACAACTCTGGATGAACAAACTGCATTTAAAACAATTTTGACTCAAAATCAACAATTCCTTGGTACGTTAACATCAAGAAAGATCTCTAAGAAATGGGCCTACAACCATATGGCGCTCACAGCGAGACCTTTAAAGAACAAGCATCGTGACTTTTGGGACTTTTCCGGAATGAGAAATGGACAACTGGTGCAAAGTGGTAGGATGACGCCGTGCTTTGCACTGCGATCTAATGAAAACCTAATGATCAATCGAAAATTGAATAAACGCTAGAATGTATAATGAAACGAATCGTGATCCCTAGTTGGCCGATTAGCGAATAATAATAATAATAATAATAATAATAATAATAATAATAATAATAATAATAATAATAATAAAATAATAATAATAATAATAATAATAATAATAATAATAATAATAATAATAATAATAATAATAATAATAATAGTAATTTTGCGAGCAATCCGAACCACAGGGACGAACTTTCTTATTTGAAAAATTCCATAGTATTATTAATGAATCATCAGGTTGTCTGTCTGTCTGGTCATCAGCCCAGAGGCTGGTTGGATCCTCAAATAGCACCACCAAAAGTTATGCGGTTATAAGGAAACCGCAAAAAACCAATGGCAGCACCAAAATGAGGCGTACTAGGCAAGACGAGGAGTGAGGTAGTTTGCCATTGCTTTCCTCACTGGGTCAGAAAGTGCTATTGCAGCACGACTGACCCTATGAGCAACACCTTTCATAACACTCAGATGCAATAGTCGTGCTCTGGATGCCATTACTCAGCACCACCCATACCCCAGCAGCTTCCATATTGTCACAGCCATGGATGAGACTGGGACTTCGGTGAAAGCTACACTTTACTCTGGCCTGTGCCAAGAGATGGATACAAAAGTACTGTATCCATCAGGAAATGGCAGCAGACAACATCATCAGGTTAATACACGTATATTTTCATATATGAGGAGTGGGGTAAAGCTAGGACTGGGAAGGTATTGGCCATGATCTTAAGTTATAGCTCTAGCTAGCACTCACAATATCCCGAATGCAAACTTAGCCTCTACTGTGTAGCTAACTCGCTCGTTTTTATTATTATTATTATTATTATTATTATTATTATTATTATTATTATTATTATTATTATTAACAGCCGGCCCCATGGTGTAGGGGTAGCGTGCCTCCTCTTACCCGGAGGCCCCGGGTTCGATTCCCGGCCAGATCAGGGACTTTTACCTGGACCTGAGGGCTGGTTCGAGGTCCACTCAGCCTACGTGATTAGAACTGAGGAGCTATCTGACGGTGAGATAGCGGCCCCGGTCTTAAAAGCCAAGAATAACGGCCGAGAGGATTCGTCGTGCTGACCACACGACACCTCGTAATCTGGAGGCCTTCGAGCTGAGCAGCGGTCGCTTGGTAGGCCAAGGCCCTTCAAGGGCTGTAGTGCCATGGGTTTATTATTATTATTATTATTATTATTATTATTATTATTATTATTATTATTATTATTATTATTATTATTATTATTAACATCATCATCATCACATGGCCCCCGGGCTAAATGGTTAGCAATAAGGCCTTCGGTTCAGAGGGTCTTGGGTTAGATTCTCGGCTGGATTTGAATTCTTACCAGCGTCTAGTAAATTTCTCTGGCTCGGGGATTGGGAGTTTGTATTTGTCTCAATACACACCTCTTCATATACAAACACCGCACCACACTGCCAACCACCACACAAACTAGCAGTAATGAATATATCCCTCCACGTAGGGTTGGTGTCATAAAAGGCATCCCGCCGTAAAACAGGCCCAAGTTCACATGTGCGACGCAGGTTGCACCCGCGACCCCAGTAGGGTGTAGTGAAAGTGGCTGAAGACGATATTATTATTATTGGCGCGTTTAACTACTGTGTTTTATGTTATCTTTGTTGTTGTTGTTTTACAAGTGCACTTATAATGGCCTTAGACTGGAACAACTAGGCCTGCCTTGGTCCTACCCCATAATTTCTCACAGTGAGTGTGGAAAACTGAGCCAAGCCAGTATCAAGTGCCGACTGAAATAAATTGGGAAAAGACAAAGACTACTACTACTACTACTACTATTACTACTACTATTACTACTACTACTACTACTACTGCTGCTGCTACTACTACTACTACTACTAATAATAATAATAATAATAATAATAATAATAATAATAATAATAAGCTCCTATTATCACTTATGGTCCATATTTTGAAACCTTTTCAACTAACATATTATTACTACTACTATTACTACTAAAATGTTTTCATTCCTTCCCTGAAGGGGGAGGCGGGCCTCTTAGACGGTGACGCCGTCTCGCAGGCCGGAAGATTTGTTACGATGAAGGAGATGCTCGGAGAAGGTGAGGGGGTTGGCGGCCGTGGCCTATACTAGGAACTGTCCCGGCATTCGCCTTAGTTCAGAAGAATGGAAAATCACGGAAAACCATTCTCAGGACAACCGACGGTTGGGGCCAGCCGTGAGGTCCAGCCCTGTTCCGTCTCCCGAATACAGAGGCGTAGAGCCACGGTAGAGACTTAGCTCCTCTGCTCGGTTGGCCGGTCAGAGTGCAGAGCTGTTGGACCACGGAACTGCCATGACCACTTATGGGCCGAGACCCACTCTGCATCTACCGACCAATTACTATTAATTGTCACGCTATCTCGGATAGGTTTTCGGCGACGATGATATAGGGGTAGGAAGGAAGCAGCCGTGGCCTTCCTTCATTGAGGTCTGGTGTGGACATGGGAAACCGCAGAAAATCACCTTCAAGGCTGCCGATCTCCCATATGCGACCGTTCTACTTTAGTAAAACATAGGAGGAAAGTAAGTAAAGAAACATTAGCATCTTCAAGAAACAATGAAAGAAAAAATTAAAAATAGTCCTATGATGTGGATTTTGCTCCTAGATGAATAGTACAGTAAGTTGCTTACAGATTCATTAGACTGAAGTAGGCCTGTAGGTGATACAAAAGGAAAGGAACAAGCTGAATATCGCTCAGAACTAAGGAGAAAAAATGGCCTGTGTAAGTAGGGGAATGGTAGTTGCAGATATGCTGAATGTGACAGTCAAATATTTTTCTCATCAACAGACTATTTTACCTTGCTAGAGGAACGTCTTGTTTTACCCGAGGTACCATAACCTTTCCAACTGCATTACTGAATAAAAATGGCCATGATGATCTGAGTAAGAAGTTTGTGATTAAAATAGAATGAAAACTTGCACACATTGTGTAGCAGGAGAAAATAGAAACTTACCAAGATGCTGGTTGCAGTAGTGGTTGAATTCAGCAGGCTATACTCAAAGCCCTCTAAAGCACTACTTCAAAGGTTCAGCACAAAATATCTCAAGGAAAACAAAACAAGGTCACGAAAATCAGCTGGTCTCTAGATGGCAGTAGAGTACATTGCCTGTCTAGAAATAAGCAAAGAACGAAGAGCTCGGGATCAGATGACAGTAAAGTACGTAAACACCTGCACTGTCAAGTTACACTTCTAATTGGCCCTTGCAGTCTGTATCTTCAAACTTCTAAGTCACTACTGCTGCAAAAATGAATATCAACATCTCAAGATCAGTTGATATTGCACCTTCAGCTACAATATTTAGGGAGAGAAAGCAAGAAATGTATGCATATAATTATAACGAATGTAATAGGATGGAGTTTATACTCATTTTATGCGCGGAGACACAGGGAATGGTTAAATGGTTAAATTGATCAGGGCAGATAAAAGTGGCTCGGAATGTATGTGATGTATAATCTCAGACTGGCCGGCGTAGCGCAGGTGTAGCATTCCTGCCTCTCAATCGGAGGCCCCGAGTTCGATTTCCGGCCAGGTTAGGGATTTTTACCTGGGCCTGTGGGCTGGTACGTGATTACAATTGAGGGGCTACCTGACGGTGAGATGGCAACCCCGGTCTAGAAAACCAAGAATAACAGCCGAAAGGATTCATCGCCCAAGCGTCACATCATAATCTGCAGGCCTTCGGGCTGAGCAGTGGTCAATTCGTACACTAAGGCCCGTCAGGGCTGTAGTGCCATGGGGTTTGTTTGTTAATAATCACAGACTGTTGTTGAATAGCAAGCGTGAGATCAATCTCGGGGAAAAACCATTGATGATCACTCTTTTGTCGCTTGAACACACCACCTCAAGAGGATAATTTTGGCTCTTTTTATTCTATAGCCGAGGAGCCAGATAGTTACAAATGTGTGTCTCTGTTCTACTTACCTGCCGAGAATTTCTAAAGTGCGATGTTCAGTAATAGACCAGTATTTTCTTTCATATGTATGTATGTATGTATGTATGTATGTATGTATGTATGTATGTATGTATGTATGTATGTATGTATGTATGTATGTATGTATGTATGTATGTATGTAGTGTATGCATGTATGCATGTATGTATGTATGTATGCATGTATGTATGTATGTATGCATGCATGTATGTATGTATGTATGTATGTATGTATGTATTGAACCCGACAGGGGCATGATCCAAGGACCTTTGGTTGATATTGATCTTTGTAATTACGCACGCAATGCTATTTAAGGGAAAGAATGCTGAAACCGATTAATATTCATATCATTAATAGAGGTCATGCCGAAACTAATTAATATTCATATCATTGAGATAGATAAATTGTGTCTTAAAAAAATTATTCTACGAGATTTCTTTGTCTGCAACTTATTGCGCAGTATTGTCCTTTGTGTGGCGGGAGCCCGCAGATGAAGCCAAGCCAACTTAGACCCGGGAGGGGTTATGAATGGGGATTCCCTGTAACATCACTCGAGAGAAGACATCCCTCCTCAAGACTCATAGAATGAGGGGAAACCCACTTTTTCGAAACGAAATATAGGAGCCATCTTGGACTCGGACTAGCCAACTTAATTACCTACGATCTAGAAAATTAATGAAACTCGAATTATGGGGTCATCTCCCGATTTAAAAGGGATAAATGTTACTGGGACATTTATTTAGAGTGTTTAATGTCCTCTTCCTTGATAACTTTCAGAAGAAGAAAGAATACTGTGTGGTTTCTGCGTGGAAAAGTACTGGGCCATCTGTTTATTCTCACGACACCTCCTCGAGAAAAAGAGTTCACCACGCAGGGTGGGGGAAGCAGGAGAGATTTTAATTAATTTAAGGAGATTCACCGAAGGATAATTGAGTGGTTATGTCTCAATCGCATCAACTAAATACTGGTCACCGATTAACCGTACTATCATACCTCGAGTACGCCGGGAATAGGCGCTACGCAAATTAGTGGAAGGGGTATCGCTCCCTTGTAAAAACTACTGCAGTAAGGGACAAGCGTCATTCGGGGTTAGCGGCTCATCGACGGCGAAGCTATGCTCGGTTATGCCCTCGTTAGTTCTTTGTTTAAGTGAAGTAAACTCCCATTTAAGTGAAATAATACAATTCGCATAAACAGTGTATAGTTTTGATCTCTGTGACGCCAGTGTTAACTTTTTAGAAAACCGTGATGTGTAAAGTAATATTATTATCATTACTATAGTACAATAATCTTACGTAGTCGCTTACGAGATCGTGACCGGACGTTCACATTGAACGCTGTTAACCGGAGTGTGAATTAAACAGTGACGTTGTGTGTGTACAGGATTAACTGCCAGCGGCTCCACCAGCATCGAACAATGGATCTTCAACTTCAAGATGGAATGGAGATGAAAGTAATCACCGTGGTGCCCATGGAGGAGGAGTAAGCTCAGGATGGACCTCCTGAGCTGACGAAGGTGTCATCATGTGATAGAGATGAGTACAAAGTCTTATTATCTGGCATGCATAGAGGGATGGGAATATTTATTGTAAACTGACGCTATAAGAGATTAAAGATGTAGTCCTGGTGAAATAGAGCGCCAAAATGGGCACGTAGTTATTAATTCTTAGTTTAGGAAACCGGCGACAGGTCTGAGTAATTGATTGTAAATAATTTAGGGAATATAATACTTTAGCTTTTCATGGGATAGAGATTTCTTCAATTATTTCTTTCTTGGGAGATTCTGTTTGTTTATTTGCGTCAGAAGATCAGGAGTAATTAGTTTAGGGGAGTGCAGTGAGAGTAGTTATTAGAGTAATCATTAATTTGATAAGTGTATGGCAAGTAAAACGGTAAGTACTATTGCGTGTAAGGCACGTAACTACGAGGCTCAGCGGCCGAACTGACAGCCACAAAAAATCCACCCTTTGAAATACTTAGATAGGAAGTGATAAGATTAAATTGATTATGTGATTAAATTTACCAGGAAGTGATCATAATGAGTGTGTCAAATATCAATCCGTGTGCATATTAATTAATGAATGAATGTATTGCCGTATGACGAAAAAGTAGCCACGTACTGACCATCGATTAATTAGCAGTCAGTAATCTGATGTTAATTGCCGAGCGAGCACTTAATTGTGTTGTAATTGCTGAATAGATTCCGCACGATGACCATGTATAAGTAATGTAGCGGGTAAGCCATGTAGGACGGCAGGAATAATAATAATAATAATAATAATAATAATAATAATAATAATAATAATAATAATAATAACAATCGGGCAAAGATTACCATTGTAATACCGGAGTCGCGTTGTGAAAGTGACGTGATACTGTTGGGTAAATATGTGTTGAATTCAAGGTGATTTGCGCGAGTTTTTGAGACCGCAGTTTATTGGAGACGTACTTCCGAGTGAAGTGTTACTGTTTCCTTTGAAAAGGAAATGTTACGCCTGTTAATGGTGGGTTGTCGACCGCGTGTGGAATGGGGAGCATTTCGTCTGGCCTTGCCCAGTTGTGTTTCCTTTCTTTTTTTTGTTTGGGATGTCCCGTAAGCTGAGGAAGTAGGGACATTGCTGTTAAAGAGAAGTTGGCTTCTTTGAACGGCAAAATAATGTGATTTACCTAACACGGCAGAGCAGTGTAATAATTAACAAGCGACCCGGCCGATAATGATAGTGTTTGCCAATGAATCATTGTTAATTGTTCGAGTATAATACAGATAGGGATTACAGGACCCTGCCTTCATCGCAAGAGGTTGTCAGTTCGATGCTCAACGTAGGCATAGGAGGCCTACAGCGTCAGAAGAAAGATCAAAGTGCCTTTTACGTATTTTGTTGCATATCATGTATCATTTATGTGTTCTTTATGTCATGTGTGGTTGTACATAAGGTCAGTGGTGGTTCTGTCCATCAGCTTGGCGATGTCTATAATAGCGAGGGTCGGTTCGAACCCAGGTGTTGTATCATATGTGTGTATTTTTTTCTTGTACGTCATTTCATTGGGAAATCTAGGTCTTCATTAGAATAGGGATTGCTCAGACGTGTTGTCGGATGCATGTTAGTTTTATGTGTTAGCGATAATATAGCCTCAGTGTTATGATAAAATTACCATTCGCTATATGTCACGATACATCGCTTCGCGATAAACGTACTCGTTTCTATCAAGTATAACGGACAGATGCCCACCTAACAAAACCACAACAAACATTTATAAACTTTAATGTAATTCATTAGCGTTATTTAGTGCGCCATTTCCCATCATCATTAAGGTTGAATAAACCGGTTTGTGAGTTAAATATTTTAATTCGAATGTGTTCTCGTTTTAGTTATGTATGCCCCGCTTCTCCTCCCCTGTACGCCTTTAAGTTTACTTTAGTTCAGCGCCTATTTATTTCATACTTCATGACCCATGTGCGACCCTGTAGATTCCATGCCGGTGCCATTTAGGGAGGGGGCGGGTGCAGTATGTATGTATGTATGTATGTATGTATGTATGTATGTATGTATGTATGTATGTATGTATGTATGTGTGTATGTATGTATGTATGTATGTATTGCACCCATAAGGCGATTGGCCTGATGGATGCGTTAATTAAATTATTAAAAACCATACGAGTGAATACTACAGATACCAAGGAAGAGCCAGCAACTTCATAAAGTTCTACACAGAGACCTCACAGGATGGAAATATATCTCCAGAAGTTCGTTAAAATCACGTACCGGAAATAGGTTTGGCTAAAAGCTTTCTGCAATATAACTTTATGATGCCGCTAAGTGCAAAACTTTCTACAAGGTTTTCTCACGGGAATCGGGAGAACGGAATGCGGCGCATCCAAATTGTGTGACAAAGATAGAGGTAATACCTGTCACCCCTTGGTGAAAAATGGTTTCACCCGAGACAAGACACGCGGAAAAATCTTAGCCAATCAGAAATTCCAAAATTTAACCGCCTTGTTCCAGCGGGAATATTTATCCAGTATTTCGTGATTTGGTGACGAGAGAAGTAGCAAAATATCGTGTCCTACTCTGGAAATAATATTTGGAGGATCATTTATGCGAATACCGTATGTGATTAATTATTCTGTAAATAATAAGTTATCAGCATTGTGTGGAAGAATGGTTTCACCCATGACACTGACTGTCATGGCGGGAAAGTGTCATGTTGCGATGGTAAATAGGCCCTATGACGCGTTTCGATTTATAAAGAAATCAACGATTATTTCTGATAATGGAGTGCAACAGGTGAATCACGCCAAATTTAGGAATTATCAGAATACAGTTACTGAACATTAAATCTACGGGCAGTTGAAAGCTTAATCCAAGGTGTCATATCACTACGCCACACCCCTCCAGTTGGACCACTCGGGAGGCGGAGCTTCCCAAATTTACAAAACTAGTGGCGACACTTTGCCGATATCTCAGTCTTAGTTGCAATTTCCGAGCCTACAGTCAAGTCTTCAAGTGCAGCGCAGGGTGATAGTATGTGAGCTTGCTACTCATATTAGGTATCGCTTTGTGTAATTAGTGAGTTTAATCAGGTGGCGAACATTTAGGAGAACACTGGTAATATTAGGATATCAGGTCATAGAAAATGTTGACACACTTACTACAGTCAAATGTTGATGATATTTGTGTGATCGAATGTTTTATAAATGAACACTTAACGTGGTAAGCCGCACAGAGAATACAGACTGAACTATGGGACTTTTCAGAACAATAGTTTCACAGCAGTTTTCTAGTTCACATAACTTACACACTAGTAACTAAGCGAAGAAGTCATTACACTCTGTAGGACAACATTATTTTGATATAGTTTTTCTCTGTGACTGATCAGAAAAACGTTGCAATTAAAGTTGCGCATTGTATCAAAATTACTGTTTCATTTGAGACATCTGGACCAAGCGCTACTCGTGCTATTTGAGAGGGAGAGACTTGGTTACCATTGGAATGTAACGGGAGAAGGACTGGGTGTACACTTTCTATTTCCAAGCGAGGTGAATAACTTTTAATCCCTTGTTCAAACAACGGAAGCGGCAAGCTTTGCAGACCTAGTGGGAAGGACATCAACAAGCTAGGTAATTTGTTCCTGACAATGAACACCAACGCAATGTGTGCTAATTCCGTGTATACTGTGTAAATTATATTTACGTGTGAAATTCAAGAGTGCGTGTGCTTCGGCAAATCTTACGAGTGCTACACAGTTAAAATGGATCCGAACCGTGTGTGCGAAGTGACAGATATTCCCAGCAAGATGATCAAGATGGAGTAAAAACCATGTAGCGGAGGCTGACGAGGATCCAGCCCACCTGCCGGCACCTAAGGTAAAGAGCATGTTGAATTTATGTGATATGTAATTGATGATGACGTGAATGATTCGTGGTCAATTTTAGGTTAGTGATATCTGGTATTCTTGTATATATAAAATTCACGTACCGGAGGGAGCTGAGTTTTTATAGGAGTGAGACCACGGCAAATACATCTAACGATTAGGGGTGTAAACGTCAGGGTGTCAGTAAAATCATAATAATCATTGAATAATAATCATGTTTCTCTTAAGTTTCTCGTTAATCTTATTTGAGTCATTTTTTACATGAGTTTTGTGTGTTTGACGTATTGGAAAATTTTACTTTACAGTAGGTGTTTCTTGCATGACGTATTTTCAAATCTTATCATAATAATAATAATGATAATAACATGGATAAATAGTTATATTTTTGTTTTCTTGTGGATGTTTGCCGAGTTATTTTAAAATCAACTGATGTGAAATTATTATTGTTATCTTACGTAATCACAGTTTGATACCCAGTGTAAGTTGTTAAAGGCACGATATTATTTTTCTTCGTGTGACATGGCTTCGAGTTTTCGATAGTTGAGTGTGGCAGGCAATCTTGTTTATTATATTCAATTTTAGAGTTAGGAATCGTTGCCAGCCGGCTCTGAAATTCATCGCAGCTTGTAAATATGAAATGAAAGATCGAAGAAACCGAGTAGAAAGATGCAGTAATGTCCCTGATGGTAATAATTGTGAGATGGAAAAATAGAGTCTTGAGGACCATATCGTATAATAATGTCGTATTTATGAATATGAGAACGACACGATGAATTAGTAAAGTTATTGAGCCCGTGTGGATATGAGCAGGGCTTTGTTTACAAATAAATGCTACGTTGAGAGTAATGAGATAGATATGAGAATTGAATGATAATCTATTTGAATAATAGAGTTAAACATACGACAGCACATGTGACAATTATAGGCGGAAGGTTTAAGTACGCAAATATTTTCCAGGGATGACAGAACACTCGGAGATATTCTAATATGAGGCCGAGTGGAGGCATGAAACAGGGTGAGCTAGCAATGTATGATTTTTGGAACTTAATTTGTGATCACGATGACGCATATTTCTCATTCACTGTTCTTTAAATTCGAGAATATCGGTTTCGGACATTTACGTCCTATGTTTTGGGATTGCCGCCAAATTCAACTCAGTTGTCGTGAAGTTCATTTTTGATAGCGATGTTTTGCTTTATTAAATTTCCGTGTTTCTAATTAATTTCTGATAGGCAGTGATCACGTTATTTTTGGAATTTTGTTCCTTTTCTTTTCTTTCCTTTTTGATATTTTTATTTGCTGTGTTTAAAAGTGTAGAGGCCGAAGGTACGTGAATCTGATTGTATTTGTTTGATTTAAAGGTAGGAGTAGTTAGGTTATTTTACATTTTGTTTTCTTCTTTTGTTTTGGAGCGCATTTTTTCTCCAGTAATGTGTATATTTTTGTAAATACGAATTTTAAGTATTAAGTTAATGGGACCACGTGTTATTCATAGTCAGAATCAAATGAAACAAGTTCTTTACGCAGACATGAAGGCACCGTAACAAACAAATGAAATTGGACACCACTACTACTAATTAAGCATGCAAATGAATCGACCTTTGGTATAAGGTTATGTGATAAACGCCGCAAACTGACTAAGATAGAATCTACCTCCAGTAGCGGTAGGACAACACAATTTGGTTATGCTCAGTACAAGTGTAGTCAACGGCAGTGTAAAGTAAATTAATGTTTTAAAAAGGCGAATTCATTTGATAAATGTAATAACTGAGGCATTTGGCCTAATTTATTTTGTTTTGAGTGTCCAGAACTATCAGACGAGGTGAATAATGATACACTGACTGACAGAGCAAGTGCAACACCAAGGAGGAGTGGTTCGAAAGGGATGAAAGTTGGGGAAAAACAGAGTCGGCACGGAAGAATAATTGATGTTTATTTCAAACCGATATGCAGGTTACACAATGCGCACGGCATCGACTCAGTAGGATGTAGGACCACCGCGAGCGGCGATGCACGCAGAAACACGTCGAGGTACAGAGTCAATAAGAGTGCGGATGGTGTCCTGACGGATGGTTCTCCATTCTCTGTCAACCATTTGCCACAGTTGGTCGTCCGTACGAGGCTGGGGCAGAGTTTGCAAACGGCGTCCAATGAGATCCCACACGTGTTCGATTGGTGAGAGATACGAAGAGTACGCTGGCCACGGAAGCATCTGTACACCTCGTAGAGCCTGTTGGGAGATGCGAGCAGTGTGTGGGCGGGCATTATCCTGCTGAAACAGAGCATTGGGCAGCCCCTGAAGGTACGGGAGTGCCACCGGCCGCAGCACATGCTGCACGTAGCGGTGGGCATTTAACGTGCCTTGAATACGCACTAGAGGTGACGTGGAATCATACGCAATAGCGCCCCAAACCATGATGCCGCGTTGTCTAGCGGTAGGGCGCTCCACAGTTACTGCCGGATTTGACCTTTCTCCACGCCGACGCCACACTCGTCTGCGGAGACTATCACTGACAGAACAGAAGCGTGACTCATCGGAGAACACGACGTTCCGCCATTCCCTCATCCAAGTCGCTCTAGCCCGGCACCATGCCAGGCGTGCACGTCTATGCTGTGGAGTCAATGGTAGTCTTCTGAGCGGACGACGGGAGTGCAGGCCTCCTTCAACCAATCGACGGGAAATTGTTCTGGTCGATATTGGAACAGCCAGGGTGTCTTGCACATGCTGAAGAATGGCGGTTGACGTGGCGTGCGGGGCTGCCACCGCTTGGCGGCGGATGCGCCGATCCTCGCGTGCTGACGTCACTCGTGCTGCGCCTGGACCCCTCGCACGTGCCACGTGCCACATGTCCCTGCGCCAACCATCTTCGCCACAGGCACTGCACCGTGGACACATCCCTATGGGTATCGGCTGCGATTTGACGAAGCGACCAGCCTGCCCTTCTCAGCCCGATCACCATACCCCTCGTAATGTCGTCTGTCTGCTGGAAATGCCTCCGTTGACTGCGGCCTGGCATTCTTAGCTATGCACGTGTCCTGTGGCACACGACAACACGTTCTACAATGACTGTCGGCTGAGAAATCACGGTACGAAGTGGGCCATTCGCCAACGCCGTGTCCCATTTATCGTTCGCTACGTGCGCAGCACAGCGGCGCATTTCACATCATGAGCATACCTCAGTGACGTCAGTCTACCCTGCAATTGGCATAAAGTTCTGACCACTCCTTCTTGGTGTTGCATTTGCTCTGTCAGTCAGTGTATAAGAATTGATTTTGTTCATAATAAATGTTGTGTTCTTGGTGATTTTTTCTTGGTTTAGCCACCAGTTATTTGTGTTGTGGCAAAGTTATATAAATATTATCGAGATATTGTCCTGAATAACGGGATGTGTTCATGGATTTTTCTTGTCTGTTCCACTTATTGTGTTCACATAATTTTGATTTAACAGTTGGACATATTGGCAAGTCAATCTGTATTTGGAATCATGAATTTAAGATACCCATTTGCGATTTGAGAGTATTTGATTAATTAATTAATTCATTAATTAATAATTTATAAAATCCCATTTAGTTGAATTACAGTTGGAATTTAAGTCATGAGATATTTTCTGTGAATGAAAGTCTTGGCAGACCATTTTGGTTCGTTTTATTGGAGTGTCAATGGACATTGGAGTCATTAGTTCGATGGTGGTTGTTATTTCAATTTATGACCTTCAGTCAAGTTTATGTAAGGTAGATTTTGATTTCAGGAAGACTTGAGTTTTGTTACTTCCAGTTTATTTCTTTATATTTTATTCCAAATTTATTTCGATTCATTTTAATTCTGTTTTGTTTTCCTTTTTCCCAATTTTTGTTAATAAAATGTTTGATCATTTAAATTCAATTCAGTTTTTGGGTACCGTTATTTGTAGTTACTTGACCCGCCGACATTTTACTTCCTCACCCCTAAAATTTTGTGTGGCCCGACGAACTCGAGGAAAGCTGAGGGACGGTACCACGACCCAGGAGATGGAGTCTACGTGAGCGGTACGTATATTTAAATGTTTTTATTTTCAGGAGCAGCCGGAGCAACAGTCGAGCAAGACGTGTACCGCCACACATGCCTTGAAAAGGGCACAGTATGTATGTATGTATGTATGTATGTATGTATGTATGTATGTATGTATGTATGTATGTATGTATGTATGTATGTATGTATGTATGTATGTATGTATGTACGTATGTATGTATGTATGTACGTATGTATGTATGTATGTATGTATGTATGTATGTATGTATGTATGTATGTATGTATGTATGTATGTATGTATGTATGTATGTATTGTGCCCTTTTGGTTGCATGTGTGGTGCCGATCCTCTGTAGATATTTGCCTCGACTGCTGAAAAGAAAAATACTCACCTCACACGCAGAATCATACCTGAGGGACTGGACCGTCCATTGTTTCCTCGAACTAGAGCTGACGGGGGATTCTAACAACTACTACGGGTCAAGCTAATCTACAATAACGTAGTCCAGACTTATTTAAAACCAACCAAATTAAAATTTATTGACAAAAAGAATGAAATCAAGCAAAATATCAAGTTAACTGAAATTAGGAAACTGGAATAACTTTACCACCGCTCAAAAGAGCGCAAATGCAACAGAATAAAATAACAATATCTTGCAATCTAGGCCAAACTCAAACAACAAAACTGTCACCTAACTGAACTCAGGAATGACTGAACATCAACTTAAATTAAATAATTAATTACACTCAAGGAAAATGTTAATAAAATAATTCAACTGTTGAGGGAATTGACACAATTAATTCCTAAGACCAACATGATCAATAAAATGATATCATTACAGTGATAAACCAATTAATACGAAACAGGTAACCTAGCATTACAGACTGTTAAACGTGTGAAAGCAATTCGCCCATGAACACACACTCTTATCTCAAAAACATAATTTATTTTGCTGTTATAAATACATACGATTATCAAATGGTCGGTTATTGCCTTTCATAGCTGTCTTTAAATATAATACAATGAAACATGAAACAATTTATCAGCCATAAAAAATATAAAATTACTCACTGTGACAGCCAATGGACAATTTAACATATCAAATACATTTTGTTCTGCCATTAATCAACTGAACTCGCCTTTCTACACATATGTAAATTACACCGCTGGTCACTTTTAGCAATCCTATTTAATATACAAGATATTACGTTATGTACAGTGGCGGTAGGTTTCCGCCCTCTTAATCTATACTTTGCGACACTTATTTTTACACTGATTTACTGTTCAATGATATGACATCATTCCTTTAGTTACATTTATGGTTATGACACCTTATTTTTTGCCTGCGATGTCTTTTACTAAGATAAAGAGAAATGTTGCAATGTATTGACGATGATCACTGGGCTGTCCTTCCCTGATATTACCAAAATTTGAGGGATCAAAACGCCCTTGAAATTGTATGTACACATCTATACAACACTGTCAACATAGTGTTCAACCAAAAATATAGCATAACAAAAGCACATAAACTTGAATTACAATATCTACATTGAATTTTTATAACCTAATTTGACATTCACGCACCTTCCTACACGAGTATGTTGATCAAGGTCGTTTAATTAAATCTTAAATTAATTAAATCTCAAATGATAAGTAGCACAAGTTACCACGTCTAATCCAACACAAATTAGATCACAGTTTATAATATAGTCTCTCACACAGTTACAATGTGATTGTTACATATTTACAGCCGCTGAGGTTCTACTGTCGGCAATCAATCCATAAATTATTTACACTCCGATCATTTTACTATATTCCTGTTTTAAATTAATCATTTAGTCAACATCCCATAATTTCTATCTCATTGCTATCTTGCTTATCGATCTCGTATCTTCATTGGTCCATTTTTTGTCTTCGCTATAATATATACGAGCACATTAATCTCCGAAATAATGACTTAATCTTACATTATTTCATCTAGTACCTTGTCATCCCTGCTAATTACTGGCGTATTCAACACCTCTTATTACTTTCATTTGATATTTATCAACGTAGACTTGAGCTCCAATTCATCGAACTAATTATATCATATTCCCATGTCGTCTTCTATACCTTAAAGACGATTCTCATTCATTTTCTTCACGACGAGGCCATTCCAGGCTCTATCATCTTATTTCACCTATTAATTACATTCGGGGATTATCAATTTATATTATTATTATTATTATTATTATTATTATTATTATTATTATTATTATTATTATTATTATTATTATTATTATTATTATTATTGAATATCCCGTTACAAACACTATTTTACAAGTAGTATATCAGGGCTATAGATAGTGAGACTAAGTGAATACATGAAAATTGAATTTAAAATAGAGATGGCTTATAAATGAGGTGGAGAAATTTAACAAACGCTTTATAACAGCATATTCTCCGAAATACCATAGTGAGAGGTGCTTGGTATTATATATTGCATATGTTTAAATGCATTAATAATTCATATCTACTCCTGTCAAAAATTGGACACGCAAATAAAAGACGAGGAACAGTTCGTGGTACTTCACAGGTACAGCTGTAGGGCTTCTGAATATTGATTCTAAACCTCTCGAAGTACGGTCCAAACTTGCCATGTCCTGTCAGAAACCGAGTTATAATATATTCATGTTGCAATAACCTACTATTTTGTAGTCTGTCTTGACTATTTGGAAAGAACAAGTCCCTTGTTAGCCGGCCGTTTGTGCTGGTGATCCGTTGGTTGTTCCACATATCTTGTGTATACACTCTCAGTTCCTTTTTTACACGAGACATAGGGCACTTTTCATACATCAACAAGGCGTCAGAAGAAGTAGTAGCTGCTTTGGCAAGTTCATCAGCTCTCTCATTTCCTTCTACTTCGTCATGACCTCGGACCCATAACATTCAGGTAAGGTTGCTGTAGCGTAATATGTGTGATCTTACATTAACAACTACCGGATAAAAAGTTATATTTTTCTTGGATTGCTCCCAAAGCTGCCTGAGAATCACTTAATATTTGCGCAGCACAACTGTGTTTTTAATCCACATAACTGCCTGTTGTATAGCGCACAATTCTGCTTGAAAGACTGAACATGAGGGACATAGTCTAAATTTTTCAGCATACACCTCACTGTTATCCTGTAGCACTACAAAAGCACATCCTACAAACCAACCATCTTTTTCTTTGCTAATCCGTATAAATATTGTAATGACGTTGTGTGTTGCACATTTCTTGCACAAGATTATTGGCAAATTTACTTGGGTGACATGCTGTCAATGCATTAACTTGCAGCTCAGGAGTAACCCTTAAGATCCTATCAGGATACAAAACACCTTTTTTTGTTAATGTGAGCTCAGCTTTGGCGATGGATGTTAAATCATTTTATTATACTCATGATCGTATATTTCTACCTCTCACTTGGACCTCATAATCGTAAGCATCTCAATTAATATCATCTTGTGCAAGTTAGCAATGACTTCAAATTTTACCAATGCGGCATTACTCTTTTTGTACTCAAAACATGATTGCCTACACAATAGATTATCGATTCTACAACTCAAACTCGCGGATAATGACGAATCTATCCATTTGAATTCTGACATAGAATTACTATTATCATTATATTCAAATATACACTATTATATTTTATTACTTGATGATTATACGCTCCTCAGCTGAATTCATTATACGTTCAAAAATTTGTTATTATTATATTTTTATTTGCGCCTCCATGTCTCAGACGGCAGCGCGTCGGCCTCTCACCGCTGGGTTCCATGGTTCAAATCCCGGTCACTCCATGTGAGATTTGTGCTGGACAAAGCGGAGACGGGACAGGTTTTTCTCCGGGTTCTCCGGTTTTCCCTGTCATATTTCATTCCAGCAACACTCTTCACTATCATTTCATTTCATCTGTCAGTCATTAATCATTGCCCCAGAGGAATGCGACAGGCTTCGGCATCCGGCACAATTCCTATCCTCGCCGCAAGATGGGGGTTTCATTCATTCCATCCCTGACACTGTCATTGACCGGAAAACAGGTTGTAGGTTTTCATTCTCATTATATTTTTATTTAATTTTTCACACCTAGTCGGTTGTTCATTATTCATGGACATAAATAATCACTGTGACCAATTATTACAAAGTACCTGCTAACTACAATGACTATCGAATATTTTGACAAATTTGAACTGACATTTTCTTCTTCTTCTTATCGTGGTAACTCTCCTACGAATATATGACTGTTATGTTGATTCTGATAGACGTCGGATATCTCAGATCATAAGCACAAATATGAAAATTGGCACCGACACACACAAGATTTATTTCATACACGATGTAAAATTAAAACATTCAAATTCCGATCGTAAAACCTGATTGCTCCAATCTCTCAAGTGGACAATAATAATTATATTA
The DNA here is from genome assembly GCF_040414725.1 of Anabrus simplex. Lineage (NCBI taxonomy): Eukaryota > Metazoa > Arthropoda > Insecta > Orthoptera > Tettigoniidae > Anabrus > Anabrus simplex. The sequence goes on along the minus strand of NC_090265.1, from coordinate 398,650,996 downwards.
TAAATAATAATAATAATAATAATAATAATAATAATAATAATAATAATAATAGGTACGTGAATTCAATTTTTACTTTATAACTAATCTACTGTATATCATTCTGACCTACACGGACAACGCTTTGCTCACCGTCATATTAATTACAGAGATAATTAATTCAACGTTTTCTTTACCTTATTACAGGATCATTGGCTGCTACTGCATTCTCTAGGCCCCCGTTTCCATGGCGAATTATTTCCATGACGGAGATCGTAATCACGTTATATGACAAATAACACACACGGATGGAATACATTTTAAATTCACAGATCACACGCATTAATTTATTTCACACGTTTTCTTGATGCTTATTCTATGGCACAGATTACTAAAACAAATCAAAATTAATACGATTAGAGTATAACCCAAGTTTGTATCTGGAATAAATGATTCGCTTAACTTAAATTATTCTTTGCCGATCAGCTGTTCAGATTTCTCCTCCCTTCTGCAGCTCCCGGCTCTTGCCATTTGTTCGTAAACGGGACTAGTGGTCAATTACCCCTTTCTCTCGAACAGGACTCTAAGTAATGTGTCCTTGACCGTGAATGGCTGGGTGCCAGCTACCCTTATCTTGTACAAACTGTGAGGGTAATGAGTTTACCCATACTGCCTTTCAACTGTTTCCTTCTTTATTTCATTTTATCAATCGCTAGATTATTGTGGCCGCTTCTCTAACAATAAGCTACATTCAATGTTCAGCATTTTGAGTTTGTTACATTAATTATACTGTTTCATTCCACGTTACTTTTTTCAGTCATGCAAGTCTGATACAAGTTTATGAAGTACCACTTACAAATGGTCGTCAAGTCAGAATCTTGGCACATTTCCAACTCTCCTCCTATACGAAGTTAATATCGCTGGGAAGCGACTGATACTAAATGACGGGCAAATCCCGCTGATAGGAAATTCATGTCGGAATGCTAACTGATTGTAAGACGTAACACACTGATGACTGCCTGTAAGAATGAGTGTACAACTAACGAGATTCTCTCCTTGACTGTCAAGAACCCACTCATTGTAGACTGACCAAACACTGACTGGGGTAGGTTGGTGAAAAACACTGACTGGCGTGAACGGATCAACAACACACCGACTGTAGACTGGTGACTAAACACTCACTCTTTCACGGCTTCCTCGGCTCATTTTGTAAAATTCTCAAACCACGCCCCAGAAATAATTTTTGGAGAGAAGATGGCGTAATGATACGGATAACTGACGTTGATATCTCTAATGTCTGTAGCTTAATTAATCAAGTTAATATTGTCTATGACTCCGAAAAAAGGTGCCACTGCTCTGCTCCAAAAGATTATAAAATCGTTCGTGTACATTCAAATAAACTGTTAAGCGTCAATGGTGTTATTTCTCCTGTTGGATTTTTAACGACTTACCGCCATCCGGCGTCTTCCTTTGGACGAATCCGCTTTACACTTTTTACGGCGTAGTTGCACATAATTAATTATCCATGTTATAGTTTAGCACTTACATCGTCACCAAAATAATTCCTAATTATATAAAGACAAGAGCACAGCCTTTCGTCCTTAATTTGCCTCTCGGTAGTGAAAACGAAATATTTGATATTATTACTTCCGTAGGGCGGTTAAAATTCCCGATTTTGTGATTAGTAGAATAATGCCTACGGTCCTTATGACGTCGTTCACCTAGGACCAAACCACTTTATCAAGGGGTGTGTGGTGTCTCTCTGTCTCCTTCCTATATCTTCTTTCCTCGTCTTTCTTCTAGGAGTGACCTCTATTGTTCCGATATCCGCTTTCACGTGGGAAGATTTCAACTGGGATGTCCCCAGTCGGCTTATTAAATTTTATTGGAGGCATTTACGGTTTTAGGTCTTACCAAAACGTGACTATAAGCAAGTCTTGGGGGATGTGCCTCAGCCACGCGAGGTCTCTTTGTTGTTGTCCAGGGAAATACCTTTACTAAATTCGCTGTATGCAGTATTCACATATCAAAATCTGATAAATTGATTAATTTATCCGTGAGCCTATTCGCCTTATGGGTGCAGTATGTATGTATATGTATGTATGTATGTATGTATGTATGTATGTATGTATGTATGTATGTATGTATGTATGTATGTATGTATGTATGTATGTATGTATGTATGTATGTATGTATGTATGTATGTATGCATGCATGTATTGTGCCCTTTTTGGCATGTGTAGCGGCGATCTTCTTGTAGATACTTGCCTCGGCTGCTGAAAAGAAAATTACTTATTGCAAACGTAGAATCTTACCTCAGGGCTGGACCGTCCAAATGTTTCCTCAGACTATGGCCGACGGGGGATGTTGCTTGATGATGATGATGATACTTGTTGTCTAAAGAGGCCTAACATCTGAGGTCATCGGCCCGCGGGGGATGTTAACAACATACTAAGGGTCACGCTAATCTACAAATAACGTAGCCCAGGCTGATTTAAAAACCAAATGAATAAAATGTATTGACAGAAACTTGAAATTAAGCAAAATTATGAAGTTAAACTGAAGTTAGAAAAAATTAAAATAATTTGACTATCGCTCAATTGAAAGCAAATGCAATAAAAACTAACAATATCTAGAAACCAAGGTCAATTCACACCACAACAAAACTGTCACCTCTCTGACCTCAAGCATGATTGAACATCAACTATAATTAATTAATTACACACAAAAAAGTGTTGACAAACTAACTTTAACAGTTAAGGAAATTGAAACATCAATTCCTAAGTCCAACAATGATATAATGAATGAGATCATTACATACTGTTTAACATGAGAAACCATTTCATCCATGAACACACAATATATCGTCAAATGAAACATAATTTATTTTGTTGTCGTAATGAACACACGCCATTATCAAAATGGGTGATTTTTCTGTAATGGCTGTCTTTGAATTTTACTACAATGAAAAATAACACAATAATTTATCAGAAATATAAATACAAACTTACTATGAAAGTCATTGGACAATTTAACCTATCAAATACATGTCGGTTTTGCCATTGGTCAACTAACTCGCCTTTCTACACATATGGAAAATATATCGCTGGTCACTTGACCACTCCTATTTAATATACAACATCATTGCATTATGTCCAGTGGCGGTAGGTTTCCCCACTGACAACCCACAATTTGCGGCATTTAATTTTACACTGATTTACTTACAGTATTAAAGTCGGCTCATCGACATGACATAATTCATTTAGTTACATTTATGGTTGTGACCTATTATTTACATGCTTGCGATGTCTTATTTAGGATAAAGAGAAATGTTACAATTTTTTGACGATTATCGTAGGGCTGTCTTCATTCAGATTACTTAAATTTGAGGAATCGAAACGCCCTTGAAATTGTATGTACAAAATCTACACAACACTGACAACATAGCGTTCAAACAGAAACCTAAAATAATAATAATAAGCACAATAACTTGAATTGTAATATCTACATTGAATTATAATAAACATAATTTGACATTCACGCACCTTCCTACGCGAGCATGCTAAACCACGTCATATAATTCTCTACTTTATGATCGAATAATAAATAGCGCAAGTCACCACGACAAATCCAACACAAATTACATCACAGTTTATAATACAATCTAACACACGGTTATAAATTTTATATTCTTATATATTTATAGACGCTGAGGTTCTATTGTCGGCAATCACTCTATACCTTGTTATGCACTTATCATTTTATTATATTCATCTCATAAATTAATCATTTAATCAACATCACACAATTCCTAGTTCAATGCTATCTTGCTTATCGGTCTCGTCTCTTCATTGGTCGATTTTTCCTCACTGTAATATCTACGAGCACATTCTTTCATTAGTTTCTTGTCATCCCTGCTAGTTACTGGCGTATTCAACCTCTCCTTTTATCTCATTATTTATCAACGTAGGCTAGAGCTACAATTCATCGAGCTAATTACATCACAGTCACATGTCGTCCTCTATACCTGAAAGACGAATTTCATTTATTCTTCACGACGTGGCCCTTCCAGGCTCTACCTTCTTATTTCACCTATTAAGTACATTCAGGGATATCACTTTATACTCATGATCGTATATTTCTGCCTCTCACTTGGACCTCATAGGCACAAGCATCTCAAAAGTTGGCAATGACTTCAAATTCTACCAATGCGGCATTGCTCCTTTTGTACTCAAAACATGATTGCCTACACAATAGATTTTTGGTTCTACAATTCAAATTCTCGGATAATGACGAATCTATCCATTTAAATTCTGATATAGGATTATTATTATTATCATATTCAAAGATACAGTATTATACTTTATTACTTAATGATCACACGCTACCTCAGCTGAATTCATTATAGTTCAAAAATATAAATTTTGTTATTATGTTCACTTCATTGTTTAATTTTTTACCTCAAGTCGGTGAGTTATTTATCATAGACATAGATTATCACCGCGACCAAATATAACAAAGTACACGCTACTAACAAAGATATCGTATATTTTTACAAACTTGAACTGACATTTTCTTCTTCTGTCTATTATTATTATTGTTATTATTATTGTGGTAACTCTCCTTCAAACAACTGACAATTATGTTGATTCTAATAGACATCGGATATTGCAGATTACAAGTACAAATATGAAAACTGACACTGACACACAAGATTCATCTTATCCACGACGCGATCTTAAAACATTGAAATCCCGATCGTAAAACGTGACTGATCCAATCTCTCCGGTGGACTATGAAGATTATACAAATTGTGTTATATTATTATTATTATTATTATTATTATTATTATTATTATTATTATTATTATTATTATTATTATAGGTGCGTGAATTCAAATTTTACCTTACAACTAATCTAGACCATTCTAACCTACACGGACAACACTGGGCTCACCAACATTATTAATTACAAAGATAATAAACTCAACATTTTCTTTACCTTATTGCTGGGACGTTGGCTGCTACTGCATTCCGTAGGCCGCCGCTTTCATAGCGAAGTTATTCCATGGTGGACATTGTAAACCCTTTACAAGACATGTAACACACGCGGATTGAATACATTTTAAATACACAGATCACACACGTTAATTTCTTTCACGTTTCTTGATGCTTATCCTATGGTACAGATTTACTTACATAAATAAAATTTTACAATTAAATTATGACCCAAGTTTATATCTGGAATACAACGATTTGCCTAACTCACATTGTTCTTTACCGATCAGCTGGTCGCTTCTGCTTCCTCTATTCGCTTTCAAGTTTCTTGTCAATTGTTTGTAAACAGGATTATGGGTCAACTACCTCGTTCTCTCGAACTAGCCTCTCCGGAATATGTGTCCTTGACCATCATCGCCTGCCATTATCTAAATGCCTGGCTATCAGCTACCTTTCTATCTCGTTAAATGAGTTTACTCATACTGTCTTTCAACCACTACCGTCTTATTTTAATTTTACCAATCGGGAATTATTGTGTCCGCCTCTCTGTCATTAAACTCCCTTCAAAGTTCTGAATTTTGAGTTCATAAAATTAATTATTATTTTTCTAATGAAACACGTTTGATAAAAGTTTATGTAGTACCACTTACGAATGTTCACTGCTTCGGACTCTACAAAGCACAGCTCAGCGGAAATCTTGACATTTTTCCACCCATTCTCCTACACGAAGTTAATACCGCTGCGAAGCGACTAATATTAAATGTTGGGCAAATCCCGTTGAAAAACATATCATAGCTGAGTCCTAACTGATAGTAAGTCGTAAGAATGAATGCATCACACTGTTTGCTAACTGCAAGACTTAAGACTGTAAATAGACTACAAGTTCATCTAAATGACGTATACTGTTCAAAACACTTACTGTGGCCTGGTGACAAAACAACACCCTGACGATTCAAAAACTCACTGACTTTGCAGAACCCACTGACGGTTCAACACCCACTGACGGTTCAACACCCACTGACCGTTCCATAGCTTCCTTGGCTCATTTTGTAAGATTCTCAAAACCACACTCCGGAACTAATTTTTGAAAAGGGGATGGCGGAATTCACGTTGATTTTGCCAATGTCTTTAGACGGATGAATCAACTAAATTTCGTCGATGGTTCCGAAAATTGATGTCGCGCACTGCACTGCAAGATTATAAAAATCGTTCGTTCACATTCACTATAAGCGTCACTGATGTCGTTTCTCCTGGTGGATTTTCAACGACTTCTCGCCATTCGGCGTTTCACTTAGGACGAATCCACTTTACACATCTACGACGTTGTTGCAGATAATTAATTATTCAGGGTATACTGTAGTTTCGCACTTAAATCATCAAAAAATTATTCAAAGTCGAGAGCACAGTATTTCGTTCTTAATTCACTCCACCGTAGCGAAAACGAACTGACTGGCATTTTCGCTATCGCAGGGTGGTTAAACTTTCCGATTTTGTGATTGGTAGAATAATGCCTACAGCCCTTAAGACGTCATACGACAAGGACTAACACTTTACCAAGCGGGTGTAGGGTATATCTCTGTCTTGTTCTGATCTTGTATTCCTTGTCTCGCTTCAAGGTGTGGCCGCTATTGTTCCGACATTCTCTTTCACGTGGAAAGATTTCGACTGTGATGTCCCTTCGTCGGCTCATTAGATTTTATTGGAGGTATTTACGATTTGGGGTCTTACCAGAACGTGCCTATAAGCAAGTCTTAGAGATGTACCTCCGCCTGGGGAGGACTCTTTATTGCTGTCCAGGGAAATAACTTTACTGAATTCGGTGTGTGCAGTTTCACATATCAAAATGTGATAAATTGATTAATTTATCCGTGAGCCTATTCGACTTAAGGGTGCAGTATGTATGTATGTATGTATGTATGTATGTATGTATGTATGTATGTATGTATGTATGTATGTATGTATGTATGTATGTATGTCTTCCCCTTCGTCCCTTTTCTTGATACGGGGTCGGGGATGAGGTGAGATGACCTATACGACATGTTGTTACGGCCGGGTGCCTTTCTTCACGCCAAGCTCAGTTGAAGAGCTAATGAAGATGAAACCGAGCGAGTTGGCCGTGCGGTTAGGGGCACGCAGCTGTGAGCTTGCATCCGAGAGATAGTGGGTTCGAACCCCACTGTTGGCAGCCCTGAAGATGGTTTTCCGTGATTTCCCATTTTCACACCAGGCAAATGATGGGGCGGTACCTCAATTAAGGCCACGGCCGCTTCCCTTCAACTACTATGCCTTTCCTATTCCATCGTCGCTATAAGACCTATCTGTGTCGGTGCGACGTAAAGCAAATTGTAAAAAAAATGAAAAATTAATGATGGTGAATAAATTTGGGCAAGGAGATGGAAGGAATCAGCTGTGGCCTATAAATAGGAAATGTCCCGGCATTTCCCCTACTAGTGTCTTCGTTTAGAGCCTAAGTCCATGAAGTGTCTTAGGTCTGTCAAGAAAAGAAATCTGCTTTTAGCGGGGTCGGTCAAAGGGTAGCGAGCCAGCTTCTTACCCGCAAGCCCCTGGTCCGATTGCGAATCAGGTCGGGGATTTTAATCCGAGTGTGAGGGCGTCGACGTCCCCTCAGGCTCGTTGAGAACAACTGAGGAGCTATCTGACGGCGAGATCACTGATCCGGGCTAGAAAGGAAATTATAACGATCGAGAGGATTCTTTACCCTGAGCATGCATCACTTCTTAATCTGTAGGTCTTCGGGCTGAGCAGCTGTCGCTTGGTAGACCGAGGCCGACTAGGTCTTTAGCGCTAAGATTTTTCCGAGGGAGGGTCAGATATCATTTGTTGATGTGTTGATACTCTGCATTAATGTCTCTGATTTACAGTAAATACTACCACATAAGGTAGCAGTAGGCCTACATTATATTCGTTCTTCATCCCACACCATCTCCTACTTACTGATCTGCATTCCTACCCACCCCAATACTAAAAGAAATATACGCTCTACCGTTCGAGCCCAGCTCATCGCAGGCTGGCAAAAGAAGTTCAACATTTTAAAACTGCTTTATAAAGTAAATGTTTATTATTATTATTATTATTATTATTATTATTATTATTATTATTATTATTACTATTATTATTATTATTATTATTATTATTATTATTATTGGAAATGAAAATCCACGGCCTGTTTCCAGTCATTTGACCGGGTCAGGAATGGAATGAATAAAGCCCCATTCTAGCGGTGAGGATGGGAATTGTGCCGGCTGACGAAGCCTGTCGCACTCCTCTGGGGCAATGGTTAATGATTAATGAAATGAAATGATATTGTAGAGTGTTTCTGGAATGAAAGATGACAGGGAAAACCGGAGTACCCGGAGAAAAACCTGTCCCGACTCAGCTTTGTCCAGCACAAATCTCACATGGAATGACCGGAATTTGAACCACGGAACCCAGCGGTGAGAGGCCGGCGCGCTGCCGCCTGAGCCACGGGGCTCTATTATTATTATTATTATTATTATTATTATTATTATTATTATTATTATTATTATTATTATTATTATTATTATTATTATTATTATTATTATTATTATTATTATAATTACGGGGATATCCGTGGAGCAGAAAGAGGTTAAAGAAGGTGCGGGCTTGAATGGGTCTATCTACAGTCTCAAAAGTAATTTAAAACTTTAACAAAGGTTATATTTCTTTAGAATTTCAAAAATCAACAAATAACAATATAACAGGTACAATTAGCAATTATGGAAACAAGTCAAGGAAAATACAATGTTAGTGAGTTCGACAGGTCCTGGGCTTCAAGCCCCTCGCTTTGCAATGAGGGAGGAGTTGGAAAGTTTGAGGGAGATAATTAGGATTCTCACAGAAGACGGGAAGGAAGATGGGACTCCCTCAAACAATGTACAGTTTACAGTAGGTGTACAAGAGGGAGGGGAAGGAAAGGGAGGAATTGTAGAAGACAGGTGGTCTAATGTTCTAAGGGGAAGGAGATTGCAGGCCAAGGGCTCTATTCAGGATCAGAATTCAGGACAGGTGTCTGTGCGAAATCGGTACGAGTCACTCCAGGTAGAACAACAGAGGGAAGATGAGGGACACGGAACTGTTGCTGAGATGCGTGGAAGTAGGAGGAAGGAAAAAGGTAGGAAAGGGAAATGTAGAGTAGAGGATAGGAAAAGACAGGTGGAACAGGGTCATGGGAAGGAGAAAAGGGAGGAGGAAGTAGCTTCTGCAGCTATCAGGAAAGATAGGGTTGACCAGGAGGGGAGGGGATCAAATGAGGTGGGTAGGGTTGAGGCTCTGGTCATGGGGGATTCCATCGTTAGACACGTGGGGAAAGTGTGTGGAGGAAAGGGAACCAGGGTAGAATGTTATCCAGGAATTAGGTTGAGGCAGATGTTGAGGAAAGTAGAAGAGAGGGAGGAGGGGAAGGAGAAGGTGGTAGTGTTTCACGTTGGTACCAACAACGTAAGGCAAGCTGATATAAGTACCAACATAGTTGGAGATGTGTGGGATCTGGTAAATGCAGCACGGGTGAAGTTTAAGAAAGCGGAGATTGTTATTAGTGGTATACTGTGTAGGAGAGATACTGACTGGAGGGTGATTGGGGATTTAAATGAGACTATGGAGTGGGTATGTGGGAAACTGGGAGTGAAATTTCTAGATCCTAATGGGTGGGTAGGAGAAAGGGATCTGCGCTCGGATGGCCTTCATTTAAACCGCAGTGGTACGTATAAGTTAGGAAATTAGTTTGGAAGGGTAATAGGGAGGTACATTCAGGGAAACGGGATGGCCTAGGGAGCGGTGATAAGGGAACAGGGAACTGGAAATCAAGTAGGGATGACATAAAATTGTTAGTGTTGAACTGTAGAAGTATTGTGAAGAAAGGAATAGAATTAAGTAATTAATAGATATATATATTTAACAGATATTGTAATAGGAGTTGAATCATGGCTGAGAAATGATATAATGGATGCAGAACTTTTCTCACGGCACTGGAGTGTGTATCGTAGAGATAGGATAGGAAAGGTGGGAGGGGGAGTTTTCATTCTGGTGAAAGAAGAATTTGTAAGCTACGAAAAAGTTAATGAGACACATGAAATTCTAGGTGTAAGGCTCATTTCTAAAGATAATAGGCAACTTGATATATTTGGAGTGTACAGATCGGGAAAGGGTAGCACTGATGCGGATTCGGAATTATTTGATAGGATAGTCAGCTATGTGGGAAACGACATGGAAAGAAATGTGATTGTAGCGGGAGATCTGAATTTGCCAGATGTCAATTGGGAAGGAAATGCGAACGACAGGAAGCATGACCAACATATGGCAAATAAGTTAATATGGGAAGGACAGCTGATTCAGAAAGTGATGGAACCAACCAGAGGGAAAAATATTTTGGATGTGGTGCTGATAAAACCAGATGAGCTCTATAGGGAAACCGAAGTAATAGATGGTATTAGTGATCATGAAGCTGTTTTCGTGGTAGTTAAAAATAAATGTGATAGAAAGGAAGGTCTTAAAAGTAGGACTGTTAGGCAGTACCATATGGCTGATAAAGCAGGTATGAGGCAGTTTCTAAAAAGTAACTATGATCGGTGGAAAACGGTAAATAAAAATGTAAACAGACTCTGGGATGGGTTTAAAGAAATTATTGAGGAATGCGAAAACAGGTTTGTACCTTTAAGGGTGGTAAGGAATGGTAAAGACCCACCTTATTATAATAGAGAAATAAAGAGACTAAGAAGGAGGTGCAGACTGGAAAGAAATAGAGTTAGAAATGGCTGTGGAAGTAAGGAGAAATTGAAGGAACTTACGAGAAAATTGAATCTAGCAAAGAAGGCAGCTAAGGATAACATGATGGCAAGCATAATTGGCAGTCATACGAATTTTAGTGAAAAATGGAAGGGTATGTATAGGTATTTTAAGGCAGAAACAGGTTCCAAGAAGGACATTCCAGGAATAATTAATGAACAAGGGGAGTGTGTATGTGAGGATCTTCAAAAGGCAGAAGTATTCAGTCAGCAGTATGTAAAGATTGTTGGTTACAAGGATAATGTCGAGATAGAGGAAGAGACTAAGGCCAAAGAAGTAATAAAATTTACGTATGATAACAATGACATTTACAATAAGATACAAAAGTTGAAAACTAGAAAAGCGGCTGGAATTGATCAGATTTCTGGGGATATACTGAAGACAATGGGTTGGGATATAGTACCATATCTGAAGTACTTATTTGATTATTGTTTGGCCGAAGGAGCTATACCAGATGAATGGAGAGTTGCTATAGTAGCCCCTGTGTATAAAGGAAAGGGTGATAGACATAAAGCTGAAAATTACAGGCCAGTAAGTTTGACATGCATTGTATGTAAGCTTTGGGAAGGCATTCTTTCTGATTATATTGGACATGTTTGTAAAATTAATAACTGGTTCGATAGAAGGCAATTCGGTTTTAGGAAAGGTCATTCCACTGAAGCTCAACTTGTAGGATTCCAGCAAGATATAGCGGATATCTTGGATTCTGGAGGTCAAATGGACTGTATCGCGATTGAACTGTCTAAAGCATTTGATAGGGTGGATCATGGGAGACTACTGGCAAAAATGAGTATAATTGGACTAGACAAAACCGGGCGAGTTGGCCGTGCGCGTAGAGGCGCGCGGCTGTGAGCTTGCATCCGGGAGATAGTAGGTTCGAATCCCACTATCGGCAGCCCTGAAAATGGTTTTCCGTGGTTTCCCATTTTCACACCAGGCAAATGCTGGGGCTGTACCTTAATTAAGGCCACGGCCGCTTCCTTCCAACTCCTAGGCCTTTCCTATCCCATCGTCGCCATAAGACCTATCTGTGTCGGCGCGACGTAAAGCCCCTAGCAAAAAAAAAAATGGACTAGACAAAAGAGTGACTGAATGGGTTGCTATATTTCTAGAAAATAGAACTCAGAGAGTTAGAGTAGGTGAAGCTTTGTCTGACCCTGTAATAGTTGAGAGGGGAGTTCCTCAGGGCAGTGTTATCGGACCTTTATGTTTTCTTATATATATAAATGATATGAGTAAAGGAGTGGAATCGGAGGTAAGGCTTTTTGCGGTTGATGTTATTCTCTATAGAGTGATAAATAAGTTACAAGATTGTGAGCAACTGCAACGTGACCTCGAACATATTGTGAGATGGACAGCAGGCAATGGTATGTTGATAAACGGGGCTAAAAGTCAGGTTGTGAGTTTTACAAATAGGAAAAGTCCTCTCAGTTTTAATTACTGCATTGATGGGGTGAAAGTTCCTTTTGGGGATCATTGTAAGTATCTAGGTGTTAATATAAGGAAAGATCTTCACTGGGGTAATCACATAAATGGGATTGTAAATAAAGGGCACCGATCTCTGCACATGGTTATGAGGGTGTTTAGGGGTTGTAGTAAGGATGTAAAGGAGAGTGCATATAAGTCTCTGGTAAGACCCCAACTAGAGTATGGTTCCAGTGTATGGGACCCTCACCAGGATTACCTGATTCAAGAACTGGAAAAAATCCAAAGAAAAGCAGCTCGATTTGTTCTGGGTGATTTCCGACAAAAGAGTAGCGTTACAAAAATGTTGCAATGTTTGGGTTGGGAAGAATTGAGAGAAAGAAGAAGAGCTGCTCGAATAAGTGGTATGTTCCGAGCTGTCAGTGGAGAGATGGCGTGGAATGACATTAGTAGACGAATAGGTTTGAATGGCGTCTATAAAAGTAGGAAAGATCACAATATGCAGATAAAGTTGGATTTCAAGAGGACAAACTGGGGCAAATATTCATTTATAGGAAGGGGAGTTAGGGATTGGAATAACTTACCAAGGGGGATGTTCAATAAATTTCCAATTTCTTTGAAATCATTTCGGAAAAGGCTAGGAAAGCAACAAATAGGGAATCTGCCACCTGGGCGACTGCCCTAAATGCAGATCAGTATTGATTGATTGATTGAGCTCCCAGCTCAAATTTACAATTTAAAAAAGGACAACTTTAGTAAAGGGCAGAAATCTCCTAATTCAAAGAGCACTTGCTGTTACATTTGCAATATCTAGCCTTCCAGAGGCACACTTTACAATTACAAAATTTGAGAAAGAGCTAACTGGCTCTCCGTTTCTTTTCAGCCTCCTCGAGGCAATATCAAAAATCGTACACTCTCTGGCCTTCCATGGCCCAACTAACAGTTTGAAACAGGGTTATCTTATACCCAACCTACAGGGCCTTTGCGGAAAAGAACAGGTTAAGTAAATGGCCCGAAACACAAACTGAATGGAGGCGTATATTTGCACTCCTAGATATGAACACTAAAACAACCTAAGGGGCTCTAGGCCGATGAAACAGGGACTATTTCCAAACTAAGGAGGTGACTCGTATAGAAATTACTCTACCATATTACAGAATGAAAAACAGTTATAAAAACGTAGTCACCTCAAACCAAGATGAAGGGGAGCTCGAGAGGGTAAATCACTTTCTATCCCCGATTTACAGTTAAATATTTTATGAAGTTTTTACATTAGCCGGAAGAAGTTACATTTTAGAAAAGCTGGTTACATAACTAAAGAGTCGGACCTTGCCCTCGGGTTAAACTGCGGAGGTAGCAAGAAGAATGAAGTTATGTGGCCATTACCTGGTAGATGTTCTGTTGACCGATGAAGGAGGCCGCCCGCCTCCAGCTTTGACACACACACTCAGTAAGATGACGATCAATTGGCCAAGAAACGAGAAAAGCCGCAGTTTATAAACCCTCAGGGAAGGTTAGAGATCATTCAAGATTAAACTAGCCATACCCTCTCAATTTTGTTGGATAAATTCAAAAGTTACACTTAGAATCGAAGAAGAAGCCTGTGATAGTTTGAAAATTAAATGCAGAAATTAGGGATTGGCTAGATTCAAAACTGGCGGAAAGAAACAGGATATATTGCCAACCCAAAATTAAATGATCATCATTCAGTTACAAAAACCTAGAAATACACAACCTTTAAATTATAACTTCTTACAACGCGCACCAGTGTGCATGATCATAGTTTTTAGTGGTGTCCTCTGTGGAAAAATGTCCAAACTTCTTGATGAATGTCAAACAAAACAAGTAGAAATTCACTCAGGTTAGGCAACTGCACAATAACAAAATTACTCAATATTTTTGTGGCGACATCTTCTGAGTAAAGTTCTAAGTTAGTGTAGTTTCGGTTTCACTGTTTTACCAATAGAGGAGTTCTTTTAGGCACTGAATTTGAATGCGCGGCTTTGGAGTGTACCTCCCGGTACAATTATTATTATTATTATTATTATTATTATTATTATTATTATTATTATTATTATTATTATTATACATGCTTGCCAACTCCGTGGTGTAGGAGTAGCATTCCTGCCTCTTAGCCGGAGGGCCCGGGGTTGAGTCCCGGCCAGTCTCCTAATTTTCCACTGAGGGTTGATAGGGGATTACATCAGCCTCTTGAGGTCAATTTAGGAGTTAAATGTTATAAGAAGCAGTGGACTCGGTCACGAAGGCCAAGTAATACGGCTGAGGAAGTCGTCATGCTGACCACGTGACACTCCAGGATCTGCACGCCATTTGACTGGGCTATATGTATCACGGGTTCTTTCGTTATTATACATCGTTATACTATTCTAATTCATGTCGATCGGCTAATGAATTTAGTTTGAAGTATCGTAAATCGAATTTTTAAATTGGTAGGCCTACTTAAGAAGGGAGTTCAATATGTACTGCAACACTTTTTTTTTTCTAAAAGCACTTCGGTTTTATTAAGGATTTAAATATACCATAAAATTCTCCAATTCTCTTGCTACAATACTCTATTTTTCAACACAATCTCCGCTCAATGCTGCGGCCTTACGCCACCGTAATGTGAGGCCCTGTTTGCTTGCATGGTACCACTCGACTGGTCGATGTCGGAGCCATCATCGTGCTGCATCGATAACTTCCCCATCATCCTTGTAGTGATTTCCGCGGAGTGCATCCTTCATTGGGCCAAACAGACAGAAGTCAGAAGGCGCGAGATCCGGCCTGTAGAAAGGATGGGAAAGAACAGTCCACTGAAGTTTTGTGAGTTCCTGTCGGGTGCGCAGACTTGTGTGAGGTCTTGCGTTGTCATGGAGAAGGTTCGCCATGCTTTTGTCCACTGCCAGGTCTCCATAGACATTCTGCAAGCGTCTATGAATATCTGCGATGACCTAGTTTTTCGACAAAAGAAACTCAATAACTACTCTCTGATCGGTACGCACCTCCATTACAGACACCACTTTGAAGGCTAGTTATAGTGCTGCCACCTATCGGAAATTAATGAAACTCTACGAGACGAAGCGGGAGTATTCAAAGATGTCCCAAACAAAATTCCAATTTTTTAAAATCAAAATTGGCCGAGAAATAAAATGTGTTGTATTGTATATTGAACGCCACTCTTAGATGAAATATCTATCCTAGACACTTCCTCTAAATTACGTTATTGTGCCAAGATGGCAGCTGGCCAGTTAGATCATGTGATCAGCTTGATGACTTCATCTGTTTTCGCTACACCTCATAACAGGCAGCTCTTCAGACCGGCTACTTGGCTGAGTGGTCCCCTTAGTTGTCTTCGGCTCAGAACCCCGAATTCGATTCCCGGCTGGGTCGGGGATGTTAGCCGTGTGTGATTAAATCCTCTGATTCGGAGCTTGTATGTTTGTGACTGTGTTAATAAACACTGTCTGCCCACATACAACAAACTGCCACCACAGAAATATGCAACAGGTAATATATTCCTCTCCCGCACGTAAGGATTGGCGTCAGGAATGGCAACCGGTTATAAAACTGAGCTTAATCCACATGAAGTGCCGACCTAACTAAATGAATTGGGAAAAGGTCAAGTAGAAGAGGAGAAGTCCGCCTCTGTGGTGTAGTGGTTAGCGTGATTAGCTGGCACCCCCGGGGCCCGGGTTCGATTCCCGGCTCCGCCACGAAATTTGAAAAGTGGTACGATTGCTGGAACGGGGTCCACTCAGCCTCGGGAGGTCAACTGAGTAGAGGTGGGTTCGATTC
Organism: Anabrus simplex; assembly: GCF_040414725.1. Lineage (NCBI taxonomy): Eukaryota > Metazoa > Arthropoda > Insecta > Orthoptera > Tettigoniidae > Anabrus > Anabrus simplex. Next base: position 398,634,980 of record NC_090265.1, on the reverse strand, counting down.
CCATCCTGGAAGTGGTTTTCCGTGGTTTCCCACTTCTCCTCCAGGCAAATGCCGGGATGGCACCTAACTTAAGGCAACGGCCGCTTCCTTCCCTCTTCCTTGTCTATCCCCTTCCAATCTTCCCATCCCCCACCAAGGCCCCTGTTCAGCATAGCAGGTGAGGCAGCCTGGGCGAGGTACTGGTCATCTTCCCCAGTTGTATCCCGCGGCCCAATGTCCCACGCTCCAGGACACTGCCCTTGAGGCGGTAGAGGTGGGATCCCTCGCTGAGTCCGAGGAAAAACCAACCCTGGAAGGTAAGCAGATTAAGAAGAAGAAGAAGAAGAAGAAGAAGAGAAAATAGCTCCTCAGCTGACCTCACCACCAGACCAACCCTTGGACCAGGACTGGAATTCATTGGCGAGCTAGGAATCGAACCCAGGACCTTCAGCTAAAAGGTGGATACAATACCATTATACCTTCCGACTAGCGAATATGCCATTATGTCACTATATGCCTATATTCCGTGTTACTGATGTAAAGGGAGGGTAAATTTACTGATTATGTTTAGGTAACTCTCACAACTCATGAGGCTAATGACGAAAGGTGTTCGTAGCCGCGAAAATAAGGTTTGCTTGCTTGCTCACTTACTAATTTCTGAATCCACTGATATCTCGCTCTAAGAAACACCCTAACCCGCTTCAACAGTGATAAACACGATGTAGACCTAACCCATCTATCAGACAAGCAGTATAACAGTAGCACCAATCAGATGAGTAATGTGTGCACTGAAGCTCGATCGATTCCCGTAGGAGTCTGACGTCAGCTCATCTCATGACATGACCGTATTACACTCTGTGGGTTGTGATGCTACTGGTGATCTCTGCATGTGGCAGTGGTCAGCTTCATTCTCAAATTAGGTCTGAGGAGCTACTGTATCAGTTTCCAGTCCTTACTTAGAATCATTCTACCGTATGCAGCAAAACAATCCACAATAAATTGTTATTTAATTGCGTTGGTTTAGTACAGTGGCGACATAAAGTCACGTGCCCTCCCACTAAATATTAATAATTTTAACTTCTCGATACATTACACACTGGAGAACACAGGTTTTAAGCTCATAAGGAAGGTGACTCGTACTTCTAAACTGCAAAAATCTGGCTTCAGGATAGAAAGTAAAATTATTTACATCAGCTCCCGGTCACAACCACAATGTAAACGCAGAGAGTCGTTTAAAGAACTTAGTCTCCAAACGTTGCCGTTGTTTATGTTGCTTGGAAAAGAGGCCTGCTGTAATGACAGAGCCTCGGTCACAAACAAACTGTGACCGAGGAGGGTAGCAGGTAGTTCCCAGGAAGAATGAAAGCTACACAGTTCACTGATTTGTATTTCCGAATGCCCTATAACCATACTAATGTTTTTCTACATTAAATAGAATAAAGACATTCCTGAGAAGTCCAATGGCAACTGAGAAGTAACAGTGCGCTCGCTAAAGAAAGAAGAACCGGACGAGTTGGCCATGCGGTTAGGAGCACGCATCTGTGAGCTTGCATCCGGGAGATAATGGGTTCGAGCCTCACTGCCGGCAGCCCTGAAGATGGTTTTCCGTGGTCTCCCATTTCCACACGAGGCAAATGCTGGGGCTGTACCTTAATTAAGACCACGGCCGCTTCCTTTGCACTCGTAGCCCCTTCCTGCCTGTCCATGATCGCCATAAGACGTATCTGTGTCGGTGCGACGTATAGCAAGTTGTAAAAAGAAGGAATGGATCGCTATTTGCTTTACGTCGCACCGACACAGATAGGTCTTATGGCGACGATGGGACAGGAAAGGCCTTCAAAAAACTTTGCACTCGCGACCCCACTACGAAAAATGAAGATATCGGCCAAAGAAAGACAAGGGCCACGAAGGGCGTGAAAATTAAAGACTCCCTGGGCGTCGAATGCTCTAATACCGTCGGGGTCGTAAATGAACAAGAGTTGACCAAGAGAGGTCGAATAGGATAGATGAAAGTGAGGAGCCTGACACAAGTAAGTGGAAGCAATGCCAGGACTCAGCTAAGGGCCCCGTGGTCGTCGAACCACGCTCCCCAAGTTTAGAACCCCTTAAGACCCTTCTAGTCGCCTCTTACGACAGGTATGGAGTATCGAGGACGTTATTCTACCGCCCCCACCCACAGGTAGTACCAAGGTGCGGGAAGAGCGGGAGAAGAAGCGTGGAAAGGACACGAGAACCCCGAGAAAAAAGGATAGAAGACGGCTTAAGATGAAGAAACATGAATGATGCCTTATACATATCATGAATATCGTAATAGATAGATAGATACACCGACATAGACAAGAAAGATGAAAAGTAAGTGGACAAAGACACCTCCGTACAGGCCATGAAGGCCCTTGGAGGAGTGGAAGGTAAAGGCTTCCACCATTGTTAACCGCGGCACGTGATGGGGCAGGGTGCTTAGCTCTACGCCCGGCCGCCTTTGCCCCCAGGAATTAACCTGGTACTCATTTTTGGTGTAGGCTGAGTGAACCTCAGGGCCATATTGTAACCTTTCCAAGGAATCAGTACATGAACCAGTTACCATTGTTCATAAATATGACGTTAGAATGGAGCACCATCGGTGAGCTTCGAACTCAGCCCGGTTTGTCGAAGCCTCACCCATCCCCTACTAGAATAGTTCGCTAGCTGAGTCGATATCGCATTTTCGGGTCTGTGGACTGTCCGATGGGGCGGTAAGTCCTTTAGTAATAGTCTCTATAGTAGGGGGAAAAGTTAATTATGAGAGGAATACCATTTCATTACTAATGAGAAGAGAGACAATATCTTGTATAACAAATTTTTACTTATACTAGTGAAACACATTATTTACATGGGTATGCCATACAAACACCTTACATATAGTAACTTGGGTGATCTTGACGTTTAAATGTTCGGTAGTCCTTTTCTACACTTCATTATACGTTTAAATATTCAAACTTAAGAAGGCGTTCCCTCTCGAACTATTACACTACCTCAGACTTAGAGAGGCGTTTCCTCTCTAATTATTTCACTCTACACTTATATTACATCACACACATATTTAATCATTATGGACACACCCCGCTGTAAATCTGTTTACCTGCCAAGAATTAATATATTCAATTTGCATCAAATTATGATATAAGTTTGCTAGTATCGTATGAACTGAAATAGGCAATTTACACTCCCAAATCCTTTGAAAGTCGCGTTACAACACTACCTTAAGTTAAACGTTGCCAAATATGCAGTATGATAAACACGCTCATTTCATTAGGATTTTTATCAACACATATATCTGGACATTATTTACACAACGATGTTACCTATGGACAAGCATTTAGCGACTTCAATACCAAACATCATAGACAAAGTATTATAGCACTACCTGCAACAAATGGACAAGAATATATACATTTCACATACACACAATGAGTCCCAGATGGTACAGGCCACCCGCTGTTGGTAACAGTGAACATAGACTTTCACTGTCTCCTGGAACGAACTCAAGATCTTCTGAGACGGGGTATATCTAATCTGGAATTCCCTGTACGCTATAAGTAATTAAGAAAAGAAATTGGAGGGATCCTTCCTTTAATGCTCATCTGGAATCTCTGCAACGTTGGCTCTATTTAAATTAACACGCGTAATCTCTGTGCCGAAAGGGAAAAAACTCGCCACTTGTATCTGTTCTATTTCACTGAGAAAACGCCTTCACTCCCCCGTTTAAAGGGGCTCATAAAACTCCAGCTGTGAGCTGCCCGTGACACACTTCCAAAGAGCGGTCCACTAAGCCTTCTCGGGCAATGGTTTCACGGCAAATAATCTATTCACTTCTTTCAATACTGGCCACCATGGCATCACACAAATCACGGCCCTATATCCGGCCGTAATCAACATATTCACATCGCGATATGCGCCTCGCGTGTCTTAATGACAGATTCCAAGGGAACTTCACATTTCATTTCACAATATATATTATGGCTACAGCCTGTTCAGCCATTTCATTTCCTCTCGGTACATCGACCACGATGCAAATTCAGTGATGATCTCCTGCCACCAGGGTCCAAATTAACTTGCGCATTCGCGAACTAATTAGCGATGTAAGATATATACTCCAATCTCATGCTCCATTCGTTGTTCCAGCAGTTTTAATTTCTAGTAAGGAGGATTTCCTAAGAGCTTGTGAAGTACAAAAAGAATCAGTTACTGAGATATCTTTGAGGACTCCTATTGGCTGTAGAAAGATGATAACTGGAGTCGTTTACGTAGAATATTTAAGCCCTTTTACTTGACAGTACTTCACACTTAATTAATCTGAGGTCCTTAAATTTACGTCATGCATTATCAAACCCTTGTAAAAAAAATGGAAGTAAAATATGGTCGTTCCCAAACCATGAAGAAAGTATTCTATAAAAGACCCAAATAAAAATGAAATTATAATTATTATCCCTCTGAAATGGCGTGCTTGCAGTCTACGTTATATCTAAGTGAAAAATCTACATATTTACAATGGGACACGACCTTCAAAGATATAAATACTTGGAAATGTACTCAGCCTTCTGGATACCACGTTCACAGCTTTACAGGAGGGCACTCCATGGACTTAAGCTGCTTGCATCACGTTATCGGCGATGTGAAGACCCATGATGACTTCCTGGCAGGTCATACACATGACAGCGACGTTCCAGACGTTCTCGGCTACCAGACGAAATTCCGGCAAACAGCTAGATGACTCGTTCACTCCGGTACACAGGCAAAATTCTGGCATTCAACTGGACGTCGGCGTTCACTCCGGCGTTCTCGTAGACATGTAAATAAGGGGAAATTATCTCAAGTGAATGCGTTAGTTTATTACACACCACAATTTGAACATATGGTTGGATTTGCTCAATAGCACGAGCATTCCAACCCAATGTCGGTAATGTCCCAGAAGCCCGACATTAATCCCTTCTCATTTATCTATTCTTCTTGTAGGCAGCGATTATAGGCCCAGAAATTTCACTAGTTTCCCTAGAAACGACAGTGGTTAGGCCACTAATGTATTAGCATTCTCGTATTCATGATACTAGTTCAGGCCTGTTCTAATGCACTTAGCCGTGAGTCGAGCTCTCAACTGTACTACGGATTACTTTAACGTGGCGCTGTCCTCAATTAGGTCTACACTGAGGCGTTCACTGACTTTCTTGGTAATTCATATTGATATCAAGCACGTTCGCTCCACCCACTTCGCTAAGTACGTCCCTATATATGTTAACTGAGCCGTATTAACTTAGACACATAGGAGGCTCGATGTACGACCTTTTCTACACACGGACATCGGTTATTACGGTTTCGTACCGTTCCTATTTATTAATTTGCGGCACACTGTACACGCTAACATCTCACTCAGAGGGTGATTATTTCCACATACTCACAGACTTTAATGAGTCACTGTATTACACTGCTCAAATTACAAGATTATTTCTTCACAAACGACTCACACACAAACCATGACGAAATACTACCGTACTGGCGCTACACTGCAAATGCACTGGGTAGTGTCTCCTTCTCAGCTCTTGAATATATAGGCGCGCTACGCTAGAGACCCGAATGCTGAGGGTGGGGGAAAAATGCATCCTTTCTCACACGTTGGTCCGTTAATACGCAACGTACAGTGACGAACAGGGTATCAAAATGTAGCTCCTGTATTCCCATCTCCACTGAGTGACTGTTATTAAAATAACTTCGTAGGTTCTGAAGCAATCTTAAAAGCGTCCTTTAGTCTCTGGCGGTGAATGATGTCGAGCACAGGGGATTCCTTGTGTTCGCTCTCACGGTTAGGGTCCAACATCTGTTAGTCATTAAGACGCGCCCTTGTTTACAGCGTAGTTACCGCTCTGTCAGTTAAGTAGAGCACTTCTCGGTCTCATAATTATGCGTAAAATTCCCTGATTCAAATGAATGTTTGCGCTTAATTATCCATTGGGTATTTTGAGATTTATAAAAATTAACAGAAATAAAACAGTTGAATGCGTTAAGTTGGCAGTGGTGAATAAGCGAGGAAAACAGGGTATAATGTTAGTTTTCACGTTGGATGTACTCTCTGGGCTCAGCTAGTGACCTAGATTCTTTGTCACGTGATAACGCGTATTGTTTCATCTCGCTCGCGGTGGGAGTGAGAAAACTTCGAGTACAAGCGCTCTTGCACCGCCTTGCTGCTAATTACCAGCAACTAGAGCTGGGTCGCGCGACTCTGGATATTGCAAATCGAGTCCTGGAGCGGGCAGAAAAATTCTAACTTGGGCAGTTTTTATCGTAGAATGACGTGGAAAACGGCATATTTCATCTCCTGGATATCATGACATACCATAGGTGACGTTGTGAACGGTCACAATATGTACCTCCGGAAGTGGAAATCTCGTTTCTTAAATTTTACGACTTCCTGGCGGGGATTCGAACCCACGTTCTTCCGGGCGAACAGAGCACGCCTTTACCGCCTCGGCCAGGCAGCCCCTGAAAAGTAAGTGGAAGCAATGTTAATGTCAGCTGACATGCTTTTCACGAGGTGGGAGCCCCTAAGAGATGTAGCAAATGTGATGAATTGAGATTAGTTTTGGGAAAGATAACCCAGGACTTACGGTATTATAAGAAATCATTCCCTGGTCGAGAAGAGTATTTGGTTGGGCGTTCTTCTCCTATGTTCAAGATTCAAGGTTTCGGAATCGAACATAGGCCAGGAAGTTGGCATTTAAGAGTGTTTATAACGAAGGATCCGAGTTAGTAGATTTAGCTTACTCTCTCTTTTCAGTGCAAAATCTGAGGACCACAATGTCTTAAGTAGCGGAAGGGACATTTAAACACGAGACTGGGTTCCGTAGCGCATACCTATCTACGAAATGTCACTGTGTTATTTGTCCCAAATGGAACATAATAATTGCTTTTACACAAATCAAGTCGAAAATCTGCGGTAAATTAAAAAATAGTACAAAATATTTTACTTGCAGAGAATGATATGGATACATACTTTACTACCTTACAACTATTTTTTTTTTCTTTTTTCTTTTTTTCTTATTTGCTACGTCGAAGCGCTTCCGTATGTGTTTTGTTTGTCTAACACTTTCGTTTGTGATGTCTTTGCTCGCTGAAGTTGTTTCCATTAATTAGGTGTTTTCTTCAAGTTGCTCATTCGTTTTGTGCCCTAACTCACTCATTAAATGGTATATTTATTTGTTCAGGGATCATGCTATTTTTCTTTCAACAATGGACAAAGGTAATGAGAATTCACAAACATAGCACTCCCATTCGTCGGTGCAAGCCCTGATCTTCAAGAAAGAAACAAAAGACGGCACGAGCAGCGGAATACAACATAAGGGAGTCCTGTCTACAGCCCGTAACTACGTATACATATTTCTCTTGATATTTCTCTAGTAACGACGGTGTTTCTTAATTTACCGCAGATTTTTCACTTCATTTGTGTAAAAGGAATTATTATGTTCCATTTGGGACAAATATTACAGTGACATTTCGTAGAAAGGTATGCGCTACATAACCAAAAAAATACAATTGATTTGATTTTGTACCTCGCCGACTTTCATCCCATCCTACCAACTCCATACTCTCTCTCTACACAAATGCTAGGACACTACCTTATCTAAATCTCTAGGTCACTACAATGACTGCATTCTCTTGCGGTTAACCCTCACGTTATCAAGCTATACAACACTTCTCGTTTACCAAGTGGGGGTCACTAGAATAATCCAGTCAAGTTTTTTTCAATGTATACATTTATTTTTAGAATGTCGGTTACTCTTTACGACCGAGCTCGACAGCTGCAGTCGCTTAAGTGTGGCCAGTATCCAGTATTCGGGAGATAGTGGGTTCGAAAAGCACTGCCGGCAGCCCTGAAGATGGTTTTCCATGATTTCCCATTTTCACACCAAGTAAATGCTGGGGTTGCACCTTAATTAATTCCGTGGTCACTTCCTTTCCACTCCTAGCCCTTTTCATGTCCCAACGTCGCCATAAGTCCTCTCTGTGTCGGTGCGATGTAAAGCAACCTGCACTCTTTACGGTAGCCTGTCCTAAACAATCAGTTCATGTAAGTAAACTGCACGCGAGCTAATGTGGTTTATTCATATTTTATGACGTTTATTAATATTATATGCCGGGCTGAGTGGCTCAGACGGTTAAGGCGCTGGCCTTCTAACCCCAACTTGGCAGGTTCGATCCTGGCTCAGCCCGGTGGTATTTGAAGGTGCTCAAATACGACAGCCCCGTGTCAGTAGATTTACTGGCACGTAAAAGAACTCCTGCGGGACTAAATTCCGGCACCTCGGCGTCTCCGAAGACCTTAAAAAGTAGTTAGTGGGACGTAAAGCAAATAACATTATTATTATTAATATTATGGTTAGTGGTGCTAAACAAAAGTAATGAAGTAGGTATGAGAGGATTCGTTTTTTTTTACAAAATGTAATCTTATGTTTTAAACTGGCTAATCGCAAGGGTACAATCTACGCCATAAAAAACAATAAGCTGAGAAAAAGATACCTTTAGTGCTAATAATATTATGAACTGAGAACACTAATAAATGTAGTCACTTCAGAAAATTACACTATTTCACACATATTACAACCAACTTGATGGAAACCATTTTTCACACTTTTACCTTTACACTCCAGACATTTTACGAGACCTGTTTATTTTCTGTGGATGTTGCATGGAGGTTTCTTTCAAGTTATGAAACATAATCTAGTTTTCCGATCTTCACTTCCCTTGGATTCTTAGCATCTCTGAGAAGTTTTAAGTTTTAAAGGGGATTCTGAAGCATGCAAAATAGGCAGAACTCCAAAGCCGAAAAATGTAAGTGTTTCTTATACTTCCGATTATACTTTCGATTTGTGTTTCTTTATTCGGTGTTTTCTTCACGAGGTTCAATAGCTGTAGTAAAATCAACAATGCTGGAGTGAATAAGAAAATAGTCGGAAACATAACATACTATGTTGAGTTACAAAACTGTACTACATGGATTTTAACCTTCATAAGCTCGCGTGGGTGTGAAATTACCCTCACTTATTCATAGGATGGTTACCTAGTTATAGGCCTTCTTCCTCTTATAACATAGGCCTATACACCAAGGAGGGCTACAGTATCGGGAAGCGATATTATTGTCTAGTTCCGACAAATAGCAGACTATTCCAACATCTCGTTTTTCATTGTTCTAGTTTTTCGATTTTCTTCTCAAGTTCCTTTCCTTTCTAGTTTTGCACTTTTCTACCAGTCTCCTTTTCTTTTCTTTTCATACTAGCAAATGTACCCGTGCTTCGCTACGGTACTCTACATTGTATACGGATATCGAAGTAAATTGGTGCACATGAAGTGAATAAGATTTTAAAATTAGGTTTGTCTTGGCTTTATCCGAGAATCAGTATTGTGAAATCCACAGACGTTTCCAATGAAAGTGTGATTTGCGTAATTGCGATGATAACGACAAGTCCACTTGTTTACTGCAATTCACAACGAAGAAGGTAATTTTCATTTAACGGCAGACCCCATTGCCTAGTGCGCGGCCAAAATGGATTTGGTGAGGTTTCATTACAATGGCAGACCCCAATTCCTACTTTCAGATAGATTACAGTTGAGGAACTTCTATTATATTTGCAAGGACCTTCCTTAGTGCCAGTCAAAAGTGAGTTGCGTTCTTATCTTTATAATGGCAGACGCATTTTCTAATGCCAGTCAGCTTCCTGCCAGTCACACCGAGTTGGTGAGATTCCATTATAACAGCAGACCACTATGCCTATCGTCAGTCACATTTTAGATGGGTCAATGTGTTTATAATGGAAGACACCCTTGCCTACTGACAAACAGGATCGGGTAAAATAGTTTTGAAAAAAATTGCACGCTCCCTAGAGTTCTGATAGTCGAATCGTGAAGGGAATTATGCATTAAAATAGTGCACAAGAGATGGAGGACGACCCCATTCTTACCGCCTGTCAAAGTCGATGTGGGGAGGACTGAAAACAATAGCAGAAGCCCTCCTTCTGACAGTCACTATCGATTTGCAATATATTTAATACCGATGACAGACAAACCCTTTCTAGATTGCTACAAATGGACGCCAATGAAAGAATATAGTCGTCATACGGAAGTATACGGATGTTAACCACCATTTACAGAATAACTGCTGCTAAACGGTACATCAAATCAAAACGGATTGTACGATAAGACGCACTTTCTGGCCATATCTTGGGGTCATCAGCTACTCCCGTAAAAGTTTCAGAGATTTCTCGTAGTGCCTCATTAATTCACGTCTTTTTTCATTTTTAAATATTGATATATACATCGCTCCAGCCCGACTTGCTTTTATATATATTGAACCCGACAGGGGCATGATCCAAGGACCTTAGGTTGATATCGATATCCGTAATTACGCACGCAATGCTATTAAAGGGAAAGAACGCTGAAAATGATTAATATTCATATCATTAATAGAGGTTATACCGGAACTAATTAATATTCATACCATTGAGATAGATAAATTGTGTATTTTAAAATTATTTTACGAGATTTCTTTGTCTGCGACTTATTGCGCAGTATTATCCTTTGTGTAGCGGGGGCCCCGCAGATGAAGCCAAGCCAACTTAGACCCGGGAGGGGTTACGAATGGGGATTCCCTGTGACATCACTCGAGAGAAGACATCCCTCCTCAAGGCTCACAGAATGAGGGGAAACTAACTTTTTCGAAACGGAATATAGGAGCCATCTTGGAATCGGACTGGCCAACTGAATTACCTACGAGATAGAAAATTAATAAAACTCGAATTAAGGGCTCATCTCCCGATTTAAAAGGGATAAATGTTACTGGGACATTTATTTAGAGTGTTTAATGTCCTCTTCCGTGATAACTTTCAGCAGAAGAAAGAATACTGTGTTGTTTCTGCGTGGAAAAGTACTGGGGCCATCTGGTTAGTCTCATGACACGTCCTCGACGGAGGGACTTCACCCCGTGTGGTAGGGGAAACAGAACATATTTTAATTAATTTAAAGAGATTCACCGAAGGATAATTGAGTGGTTATGTCTCAATCGCACCAACTAGATACTGGTCACCGACCATCCGCACTATTTTACCTCGAGTACGCCGGGAATAGGCGCTACACAAATTAGTGGAAGGGGTATCGCTCCCTAGTAAAAACTACTGCAGAAAGGGAGAAGAGTCAGTCGGGATTTGTGGCTTACGGACGGCGAAGCTTCGTGCCGTCGAGCTTCCAGCGATCTTTTGTTTGAGTGAATTTCAATTTAATTTACAAGTGAAATCGCGTACTGTGCGTAAATATTGCAGAGATTGGATAGACGTGATGCTAGTGTCTAAACTTTAAAGATCAGGGACGTGTCGCGAACATTAAATATAATTTGTAATAATATTATTATTATTATTATTACTACGGCGCTACTGTGTCGAGTAGTAACAAAGGTACGCGGAATCCGATACTGAATCGTGGATTGCGGAGTGAGGTCCGATATCGTGGCTGGACGTTCACACTGAATGTAACTACACAAATCTTGGAATAAATAGTGACGTGTTGTGTGCCTCAGGAATACTGCCAGCGGTTTCGTCAACTTAGAACAATGGACTCCCGGTTGGAAAGAAGAATGGTGCCTCCAGTAACTGCTTTGGTGCCTATGGATCAGCACTAAACCAGCCATGGACTCCCTGAGCTGACAACGGGTCATCGAGATGGAGATGAGTATAAATCATAATTAATATGACGAAATCAGATTGGGCGGGGAACAGTTATCATTACCTGACGCTATAATGTTAAAGATTGTAACTTCAGTAATGTAGATGTGCTACCATGATACACGTAGCTTCTATTTACTTTATTTAGTTAGTAACACGTCTGAGCAATCAATTGTAAATAAAGGGGTAATACGATGAGTTTGCATGCAGTAGTAGATTGACTTAATCATTTTATTTGGGGAAACTTGTAATTATTGATGCGTCAGGAGACTAATTGTTAGTAATTCAGAGTAATTCAAGTTAGGTTGTAGTTAGTCCAGTGATGATAATGCATGGCTGGTAAATAGTGTAATTTTATTCCGTGAGCACCCAGAACTACGAGATGTGACTTCGGAACTGACACCCAGGCCTCCACTGACATATATTTAGATAGGAAGTGTACGATTTTAATTGGCAGGCTTATCACAGTTAAGTGCAAATTGAGGAATATTTAATTCATAATTGTATTACCGCGTGATGATTTATCAGAAACCACGATTTAGATATGGATTAATTACACCGTTATTACGAGGAAGTTAATTATGATCATGCAGTATGGTCTAATTTCCAGGTAAGTCGTGTAGGGAGATGGTGTAATGATGAACCCAATAATAATAATAATAATAATAAATTGTAGTTATGGTAATCATGCAAGTATTGGTATCATAGAAACCGGTGTCGCGTCGCGGGATCATGATATTGTAAACGAATGTGTGTGTTGAATTGAAGTGAAGTATTGAGAGCCGATGTAATTTTGTTTAATGAACAATGAAGTTCAGTTTATTAGTGAACGATCCCCGAGATGGGGTGTTTTGTTAAGAAAGGGCGTTATGCCTGTGAAGGCCGAGGCCACTGACCACCCGCCGTGCAAAGGGGCTGGGGCAGTTGACCTAGTGAGGAGAAGTGTTGTTTTTTTTGTATGCTCTTTCGCTCGTGTAAGGGGGAGCCTTGAGTTGAAGAGAATGAGGGCGGAAGAATCGCCCAATAATGAAATATTCAACACGCCAGAATGATGTAGTCGCTAATAAATGACACGGCGATTGTTACCAGTACTTGTCAGCTTACTGTCATTACACACTTGAGTATAATCTAGCTTAGGGTTTTCAGAGTCCCACTTCCATCCCAAGGGGTGTTAGTTCAGTTCCCGACAGCGGCATTGGTACCCCAATGCTCAACCGAAGGCTGGATGTCTCACGTGTTTACTGTATATAATTTGTGTTCTTTAAGGGTTTATGTATCTTGTTGTGATTATAATTGAGTTGCCGATGGTGTTGACCATCGGGGTGGTGAATTGTATACAAGTGAGGGTCGGTTCAAACCCGGGCGTTTGTTCCACATTTTTATGAGTTCGTTCTTGGCATTTCGTTGGGGAATAGTTGTGTGTTTAGTATAGGGATTGCTCAGATTCGTTGCATGCATGTTAATCCTATTGATCAATGATGTCACATAGCCTCAGTGTCTATGATAAGTGTTTTCCCGTTCGAATCTCGTCATAATGGATCGCTCTGCGATAGATAATACTCGGATCCATCACATACGACTAAAAGTCGATAACAAACAACAACAATTGATAATAATCCATGTAATTCATTTGTATATAAATGCGTCATTACCATCATCATCATTAAGGCCTAATAAACCACTTGTATTAACCTAAACTTCAACCCGAATGTGTTCTCATTGTAATTAGGTATGATCCGTCTCCTACCCTGTAGGCCTTTAAGTTTAGTCTAGTTAAGCGCCTATTTGTTTTATTCCAACCCGTTAACGCCCTGTAGATATCATGCCGGAGCAATTAGGCGTAGGGACGGGTGCAATATAGATGACGGATAAGTATGAGCACGTTGAAAAGTGCAGACTTCCACTTCGAGATGCATATCTCCTAAATGGTGCATAATATTAAGAAACGGTTTGCGCCATGAGACGCCTCATTTATAGCTCTAAATGTTTGTTTCGGAACCATTTCCTCGTATCTCCCATATTAAGGGGGTAAATTGAGTTCAAATTTCGAATAGGGTGAAATTTGGGTACATTTTTAACATTTTACATTACTTTTTGCCTACTTATGTATAAGCTAGAATCATGAAATGTGGTCCACATATGGCCCTTAATCGTGCCAATGTGCGCACCCAACGTGATGATCCTATCATTCATATAAGTGTGTCAAACAATGAAATATACTTGTAAAAATCACCAAATTACGAACAATCCAGAAATGCGGCCAAATTTAACGTATAAGGAAGAGAGATACGACAAAATGTCAGAGGACCAAAGTTGTAGATCACTCCGAATTGAAGCGACAGTGTGCCACCCGTTTTGTGATACGACCTACCGTTTAGCCAAAAAATAGCTCAAAAGAATGTCTGCACAGTCATTAAAATTGCCTCCATATTTTGATATTTTTGGCGGTAAAAAGTGAAAAATTTTAACATCTTGGAATTTTCCCGTCGGTTAGGGACCAAAAGCTATAATTTCACCAAATTTCAATTGTCTACCTCGTCTGGCAGGTTGTGCCGCCATCTTGATTTGAGGGGACGGGGGATAAAAATTAGGAAATTCCCGAAAATTTTTAAGCCCACGAAACCTATAGGTTGTCGTTTCGGATATATTATACGACTGCGTTCCTATGCTGAGCCCAAAATTTGAGCCCCCCCCCAGCGAGCCCCCTTCAGGGAATTTTGAGAATTTCCGATTTTTCTAGGGATCCTGGGGTCATCAGCTTCTCCCGTACCAAGTTTCAAATTTCTGAGATTTCTGGAAGTGCCTCATTAATTCACGTCTTTTTTCATTTTTAAATATTTATATATACATCGCTCCAGCCCGACTTGCTTTTATATATATTGATGACGGATAAGCATGAGCACGTTGAAAAGTGCAGACTTCCACTTCGAGATTCATATCTCCTAAACGGTGCATGATATTAAGAGACGGTTTGCGCCATGAGACGCCTCATTTATTGTTCTACATGTTTGTTTCGGAACCATTTCCTCGTATCTCCCATATTAAGGGGGTAAATTGAGTTCAAATTTCGAATAGGGTGAAATTTGGGTACATTTTTAACATTTTACATTACTTTTTGCCTACTTATGTATAAGCTAATCATGAAATGTGGTCCACATATGGCCCTTAATCGTGCCAATGTGCGCACCCAACGTGATGATCCTATCATTCATATAAGTGTGTCAAAATGAAATATACTTGTAAAAATCACCAAATTTACGAACAATCCAGAAATACGGCCAAATTTAACGTATAAGGAAGAGAGATACGACAAAATGTCAGAGGACCAAAGTTGTAGATCACTCCGAATTGAAGCGACAGTGTGCCACCCGTTTTGTGATACGACCTACCGTTTAGCCAAAAAATAGCTCAAAAGAATGTCTGCACAGTCATTAAAATTGCCTCCATATTTTGATATTTTTGGGGGTAAAAAGTGAAAAATTTTAACATCTTGGAATTTTCCCGTCGGTTAGGGACCAAAAGCTATAATTTCACCAAATTTCAATTGTCTACCTCGTCTGGCAGGTTGTGCCGCCATCTTGATTTGAGGGGACGGGGGATAAAAATTAGGAAATTCCCGAAAATTTTTAAGCCCACGAAACCTATAGGTTGTCGTTTCGGATATATTATACGACTGCGTTCCTATGCTGAGCCCAAAATTTGAGCCCCCCCCCCAGCGAGCCCCCTTCAGGGAATTTTGAGAATTTCCGATTTTTCTAGGGATCCTGGGGTCATTTTTTTTTTTTTTTTTTTTTTGCTAGTTGCTTTACGTCGCACCGACACAGATAGGTCTTATGGCGACGATAGGACAGGGAGGGCCTAGGAATGGGAAGGAAGCGGCCGTGCCCTTAAATAAGGTACAGCCCCAGTATTTGCCTGGTGTGAAAATGGGAAACCACGGAAAACCATTTTCAGGGCTGCCGACAGTGGGGTTCGAACCTACTATCTCCCGAATACTGGATACTGGCCGCACTTAAGCGACTGCAGCTATCGAGCTCGGTACCTGGGGTCATCAGCTTCTCCCGTACCAAGTTTCAAATTTCTGAGATTTCTGGAAGTGCCTCATTAATTCACGTCTTTTTTCATTTTTAAATATTTATATATACATCGCTCCAGCCCGACTTGCTTTTATATATATAGATTAACTCTAAGGTACACTTACGTAGGAGTTTGTTTTAAACTGTTCTGTATTAGTAAGCCAGGGAGAATTGAGTCAATTTTAAACTGTTCTGTGGTTAAAGACAAAAGTTTTTGTTCAAAAATGTACTTTTGAAGTTCCAATCCAACCTAATATAACTCATAGGGCTAGAGTAGAGAGCAACCCATAAAAGTAAGCAAAAAGTGACAGTTGGCAGATAGCTGTCTCGCGAGCGCTCGTGCAATTTGAACGGGCGAGAGCGGTTGAAGGTTAAACAATATTACTAATAAGAATACTTTTTGACCGCTAGCGGTTTAACGTCGCACTAACAAATCGAAGGTTTTGGAGAGACAAGTGCGGGAAAGGGCTAGGACTGGGAAAGTAGTAGTCGTGACCTTAAATAAGGTACAGTCCCACCATTTGCCTAATGCGAAAATGGGAAAGCACGGAAAGACCTGAACTGCGCAGCCAACTAAATCAGTCACTACCGATCTGCATTTAGGGCTATTGTCGAGGTGGCAGATTCCCTACAAATTTTTTAGCCTACCTAGTCTTTTCTTAAATGATTGGCGAGAATCTCCCTAATTCCTCTTGATATAGGCGACCCGGAAGTGGAAATCTGGGGTCAATCGAGCAATAATAATGTTGATAAAAATAAATGAAAATAAAATGAAATGGCGTATGGCTTTTAGTGCCGGGAGATCCCAGGATGGGTTCGGCTCGCCAGGTGGAGGTCTTTTGATTTGACTCCCGTAGGCGACTTGCGCATCGGATGAGGATGAAATGATGATGAAGACAACACATACACCCAGCCTCCGTGACAGGGAAATTAACCAATGATTGTTAAAATTCCCGACCTTGCCGGGAATCGAACCCGGGACCCCTGTGACCAAAGACCAGCACGCTAAACATCTAGCCATGAAGCCGGACGATAAAAATAAATAACCTGTGGCCTCCGAAGGGGCCTAGTGCATGTCTTTCGAGTTGACGCCGTATAGGCGACCTGCGCATCAATGAGGATGGAGCTACCTAAGATGAATTCTAATGCAAAAGACTGTACACCCACCCAGTCTCGAGCTGTTGAAATCAACCAATCAAGGTTAAAGTCTCTGACTCGGCCGGAAACCGAACCCAGTACTTCCTGGGCCAAAGATCAACAAACTAACCATTTAGCCATGGAGCCGCACATAATGTTGATGATGATGATGATGATGATTTTACTTCCCACTAAACTACTTCTACGGTTTTCAGAGACGTTGAAGTAGCGGAAATTTTGTCCCATGAGATTTCCTTAACTTGCTAGTAAATCTACCAACAGGAGGCTGGCGTATTTTAGCACCTTCAAATACCACCGGAATAAGCTGGGATCGAACTCGTCACATCGGATTCAGAAAGCCAGCGCTCGATCATCTGAATCATTTTGCACAGTTCACATTTCTAGCCTTAAGCCAGCTGATGGAGTATATTCCTGCAGTTTCATTCAAAAGAACTGGTGGGGTAGTAACAGTGGACATGGTTGTTATGATATTTTTCTAGATTCAGATTTTTGTTTAACAATGACGACACAAACTTCACTACTCTCCCATTTTATTCGCAATCACCTTTTCGTTGCGATGCTGGGGCCGTATATCGCGCAGGCTCCTCTTTCCCTGACGGCTTATCACAAAATTAATCTCCTAGTACTCTGAAACCACGCTGTTGGCGTGATTTAACGTGGCGAATTACGTAATTTATATATTTCACATCGGAAGGGTCAATCTATCTATATACAGTATATAAAATTGGATGTTGGTATATTTGTAATTGTGTGTATGTTTAGTCCTCAGCCCGAAAGCTGGTTGGATCCTCAACAGCTCCGCCATCAGCTGTCATAGATGGCTTAGACATCACTGAAGAGGCGTACTAGGGAAATGAGGAGTGAGGTAGTTTCCCGTTGCTTTCCTCACCGAGCCAGAAGTTGCTATTGCATATCAGTCTGCCAAGCCCACTGAAATGCATGCACCAACCGACCCTATGAACAATATTTTCACACCATTCATAGCAGGGACTGGCTGCAGAAGGAATGGCATTACTAGCATCACTCATACCTCAGTCACTTTCATTTTGTCAAAGCGAAGGATAAAGCTGAGACAGATCAATGAAAGTAACAAGATTGCTCTAGCCCATACCAGAAGACATAGTGCACTGTAAACACTAGGTCCCGCCAGCAAAGGCAAATTTGTAATTAATAGACTCAAAAACTACTGGACCGATTTCGCTGAAATTTTCACAGTTTGTTTTTATTACATCTGAGAGGGATTATTAAGTGGTTTGAACGAAATCGGATAGGTAGTTTTATTGTTATGAGTAATTTTATGTAATTTTATTAAATTGCAAAGCCGCACCAAGAATTTATCGACTTGATGGACAAATTGTTGCTAGGCGACAGCAGCTTACGCTATATCCTGATAGTCCGTTAATAAATGCTGTATATAGGAGGATGGGAACACGTTACCATGGTTCATAAAGTACCATCCTCTGCTAGGAGCTTCATGAATGACCGTGGCTGTTATTTGAAAATAGCAATCCAACATGCCGTGATCGACACGTACTTTCAATATATAGGACCAACTTTGATAGGTCTGCGCACTGTGAAGAATGTAGGTCTCCATTGGATGTGTAAACTATTTAAGAAACTGTGAAACATAGAGAAAATCAAGAGTGGACTGACACGAGTTATCACCCACTCCTAGCGAAGAGCAACTGGGGGTTCCCAACGAGCAAAGGCGAGTCTACAGATCTATATTCATCAATGTCATTGTATGTGGATATTTATGGATTGCATCTCCTAAACCACTGGAGCGATTTCAATTAAACTTGGTACACTTGTGACTTAGTATCATAAAACAAATTTCATGGGGCTAAGATACCACAAGCACCCTTAAATGCGAGTGGGGGGGGGGCGAGCGGCTGATTTATAAAAAATAATCGACAATAGCATCGAATCCATATTCGGGGTCGCTGCGATGAATAGTGACACTCCGGATATTTGAAAGTCCAAGTTCAGCCCCCTTTGGTGTGGGGGAGGGGAAGTGAGATATAAAATAATCGAAAGTAGCGTCGAATCCATATCTCTCCGGGTGGCCATGATGAATAGTGACACTCCGGATTTTGTATACCTTAGGGGTGGGGGTCGAGGGAGAGATATAAAAATAATCGAAGACAGTGTTTAATCCATTGCTTTCGGGGTCGCTGAGATGAACAGTGACACTCTGGATTTTAAA
This sequence comes from Anabrus simplex, assembly GCF_040414725.1. Lineage (NCBI taxonomy): Eukaryota > Metazoa > Arthropoda > Insecta > Orthoptera > Tettigoniidae > Anabrus > Anabrus simplex. The sequence continues at coordinate 398,615,826 of NC_090265.1, read as the reverse complement.
GTCCCATTTTAGCCCCGTTTGGGGCGGGGGCGAGTGAGATATAAAAATAATCGAAAATAGTGTCGAATCCATAGTTTTCGGGGTCGCAGAGATGAATAGTGACACTGCGGATTTATTAAAATCCTATTTCAGCCTCCTTTGGGCTGGAGACGAGGGGGAGTGAGATATAAAAATAATTTAAAAAAAGTGTCGAATCCATTGTTCTCGGGGTCGCTGAGATGAATAGTGTCACTCCGGACTTTTTATCACTTACGAGTGGGAGTCGAAGGGGGTGGTATGAAAATAATCGAAAATAGTGTCGAATCCATAGCTTTCGCGGCCGCTGAGGTGAATAGTGTAATACCGGATTTTTTAAAATCCCCTTTGAAGTAGGGGCGAGGGTGGGAGTGAGATAAATATCATCAAAAATAGTGTCGAATCCACAGTTCTGTGGGTCGCTGAGATGAATAGCGACACTTCGGATTTGTTAAAGTCCGATTTAAGCCCCGTTTAGGGCGGGGGCGAGGGGGAGATATACAAATAATTGTAAATAGTTTTGAATCCATAGTTTTCGGGGTCGCTGAGATGAATAGTGACACTATGGATTTTTTAAAGTCCAATTTCAGCCCCTTTGGGGTGGGAGCGAGGGGGGGAGTGAGATATAAAAATAATCGAAAATAGTGTCGAATCCATAGTTCTCGGGGGCATTGAGATGAATAGTTACACACCGGGTTTTCTGAAGTCCATATTCAGCACCCTCTGATGTGGGGGCGAGGGGGAGTGACGCATAAAAGTAATCGAAAGTAGTGTCGAATCCATTGTTTCGGTGGTCGCTAAGAAGAACAGTGACACTCCGGACGTCGCTGAAGTCCATCTTCGGCCCCCATCGGCATGAAGATGAGAAGGGTTGGAAAGGAAATTGCCCAAAACGACCGAAACTGCGGATGTGTAAGTTTTTCTTCCAACATAGCCCTCATACAAAATTGGTACACATATTTCTTACTATCTACAAAAAAATACTGTTGTTTAAAACACCCCTAGCACTCCTAGCGAAGGTGGTGAAATATGAAAATAAACGTAAATGACTGATATTAATGTCGAATACCATCGTTTACGAGGTCGCTGAATTGAACTGTGATATTCTGGGTGGTTAAGTCTTACATATGGGTGTATGTGGGTATGTTCCAGAATAGCTCTCAACGAATCTTGATACACATATGACTTACCATCTGGAAGAATAATACTACGGAGGTAAAACATACCAATCTCCGCTGGGGATGGGGAATGGGAGGAGATGCCATTTGAAAATAATAGAAAATAACAGATATGGAAGTCTAATCCAATGTGTATGTGTCGCCGAGATGAATTGTGACGCCTCTATTGAGACGAGAGGAAGAATTAGGTTTGATAGTAAATAGTCTAAAATGACCGAGATTAGTGTTGAATCCACTGCTTTTGGAGTCACAAGGCTGATTTGTGACAGTCTCGAAGAGAGTTGAAATCGTGTAGATCATATCTATAGCGTGACTACTGCATGTATTTACCTCGTATTAATTTTTTGAAAGGATCAAATACTTCCCAGACATTTTCAGCTTCCACAAGGATAAAGTTTTACTTGATGATTAAATAATCGAAAACTTGAAATCAAACACATCTAAAAAACTCTAAAGCTTCGTATTAGATGTTAAAAATCAATATCCCATAAAGGAATTCTATAAAAATTCACTTCCCACATAACTATTAATATTAATCTTAAAAGTAAACATTCAAAAACCAATCGGGCAAGGCCGGGTACTACAGCTAGTATAATATAATTACACATCCTTCGATTTTACGTGGCATTTCCGATGTGTAAAAAACGGAATATGCTGTAATTAATTAAGGAGATACCGAAAGGGCGTATGTCAGGGCCTGCAATGAAAGTGGGCCCGGACCTTTAAGAGGTCCCTCAGACTCCTCGCAAAATAATATAAGGTAAGGTAAGGTGTATTCTGCCCGAAGGCAGGTCCGAACCTCCGCAGAGGTATACCTGAGCCAGAGTTTACGTACGGTAGGATGGCCAGTTCTTTTCCGCTCCTCCATGATCAATGAATCAATGAATACTGATCTGCATTTAGGGCAGTCGCCCAGGTGGCAGATTCCCTATCTGTTGCTTTCCTAGCCTTTTCCTAAACGATTTCAAAGAAATTGGAAATTTATTGAACATCTCCCTTGGTAAGTTATTCCAATCCCTAACTCCCCTTCGTATAAATGAATATTTGCCCCAGTTTGTCCTCTTGAATTCCAACTTTTCTTCATATTGTGATCTTTCCTACTTTTATAAACGCCACTCAAACTTATTCGTCTACTAATGTCATTCCACGCCATCTCTCCGCTGACAGCTCGGAACATACCACTTAGTCGAGCAGCTCTTCTTCTTTCTCTCAATTCTTCCCAACCCAAACTTTGCAACATTTTTATAACGCTACTCTTTTGTCGGAAATCACCCAGAACAAATCGAGCTGCTTTTCTTTGGATTTTTTCCAGTTATTGAATCAGGTAATCCTGGTGAGGGTCCCATACACTGGAACCATACTCTAGTTGGGGTCTTACCAGAGACTTATATGCCCTCTCCTTTACATCCTTACTACAACCCCTAAACACCCTCAAAACCATGTGCAGAGATCTGTACCCTTTATTTACAATCCCATTTATGTGATTACCCCAATGAAGATCTTTCCGTATATTAACACCCAGATACCTACAATGATCCCCAAAAGGAACTTTCACCCCATCAACGCAGTAATTAAAACTGAGAGGACTTTTCCTATTTGTGAAACTCACAACCTGACTTTTAACCCCGTTTATCAACATACTATTGCCTGCTGTCCATCTCACAACATTTTCGACGTCACGTTGCAGTTTCTCACAATCTTGTAACTTATTTATCACTCTATAAAGAATAACATCATCCGCAAAAAGCCTTACCTCCGATTCCACTCCTTTACATATATCATTTATATATATAAGAAAACATAAAGGTCCGATAATACTGCCTTGAGGAATTCCCCTCTTAATTATTACAGGGTCAGATAAAGCTTCACCTACTCTAATTCTCTGAGATCTATTTTCTAGAAATACAGCAACCTATTCAGTCACTCTTTTGTCTAGTCCAATTGCACTCATTTTTGCCAGTAGTCTCCCATGATCCACCCTATCAAATGTTTTAGACAGGTCAATCGCGATACAGTCCATTTGACCTCCAGAATCCAAGATATCTGCTATATCTTGCTGAAATCCTACAAGTTGAGCTTCAGTGGAATAACCTTTCCTAAAACCGAACTGCCTTCTATCGAACCAGTTATTAATTTCACAAACATGTCTAATATAATCAGAAAGAATGCCTTCCTAAAGTTTACGTACAATACATGTCAAACTTACTGGCCTGTAATTTTCAGCTTTATGTCTATCACTCTTTTCTTTATACACAGGGGCTACAATAGCAACTCTCCATTCATCTGGTATAGCTCCTCCGACCAAACATTAATCAAATAAGTACTTCAGATATGGTACTATATCCCAACCCATTGTCTTTAGTATATCCCCAGAAATCTGATCAATTCCAGCCGCTTTTCTAGTTTTCAACTTTTTTATCTTATTGTAAATGTCATTGTTATCATATGTAAATCTTATTACTTCTTTGGCCTTAGTCTCCTCCTCTATCTCAACATTATCCTTGTAACCAACAATCTTTACATACTGCTGACTGAATACTTCTGCCTTTTGAAGATCCTCACATACACACTCCCCCTGTTCATTAATTATTCCTGGAATGTCCTTCTTGGAACCTGTTTCTGCCTTAAAATACCTATACAAACCCTTCCATTTTTCACTAAAATTTGTATGACTGCCAATTATGCTTGCCATCATGTTATCCTTAGCTGCTTTCTTTGCTAGATTCAATTTTCTAGTAAGTTCCTTCAATTTCTCCTTACTTCCACAGCCATTTCTAACTCTATTTCTTTCCAGTCTGCACCACCTTCTTAGTCTCTTTATTTCTCTATTATAATAAGGTGGGTCTTTACCAATCCTTACCAACCTTAAAGGTACAAACCTTCTTTCGCATTCCTCAACAATTTCTTTAAACCAATCCCAGAGTCTGGGTTACGTGAACGATGTTGAACCACGAAATATTACTGTAATATTTGTCACAAACGAAAGGTAATCATTGATTTACTCAAATAAAGTTTCAAATCCCAGTTTGATTAAGAAATACCGTCGTTACTAGCAAGAAATATGTATACGTATTTACTGGCTGTAAATAGGGGTCCATGGTGTTGCATTCCGCTGCTTGCGCCGTCTTTTGTTTCTTTCTTGAGGTCCAGGGCTGGCACCGATGAATGGGAGTGCTATGTCTACGATTTTCGTTATCTTTGTCCAGATGTCTTGCTGCTCGCGCCGTCGTTTTTTTTTTTTTTTTTTTTTTTTTTTTTTTTTTCTCTTGAGGACCTGGGCTGGCACCAACGAGCTCTCTTTCTAGCGAATGGGAGTGCGGGTATTTTGTTGAAAAATAGCATGATCCCCGGACCAATACATATGTATATTTTAAAAGGAAAATAGCATGATCCCTGGACCAATAAATCGTTTAATGAATCAGTTAATGCACATGAAGTGACAGCCCATCAAATTACATCGAATGAGAAAAAACAATAAAACGATACCAAAGATCATCAGTGAGCAAAGACATCACAGACGACAGTGTTGGACAAACAAAACACGGAAGCGCTGCGACGTAGCAGAAATAGTTGTTGTAAGGCAGTAAAGTATGTATTCTCTAAAATAAAATATTTCGTATTATTTCTTAATCAACCTGGGATTTGAGACTTTATTTGAGTAAAAGCAATTACTATCTTCCATTTGTGACAAATATTACAGTGATATTTCGTAGATCAACATCATTCACGTAACCCAGAGTCTGTTTACATTTTTATTTACCGTTTTCCACCGATCATTCCCTTACCCCCCAACCACCAACAGCGCGTGGCAACCCATCCACATCTTGATCACGCCCAATGTTGCTTAACTTCGGAGATCTCACGGGATCCGGTGTTTCAACATGGCTACGGCCGTTGCAAAATAATATAATACTGTATATCTTGCCTAATGTCACTCTGCATGGAAATGATCAGGGCGGTTTTGTAAAATCAGTCGGAATAATTCGTTTTTACAATTTGTACGTAGAAGAATTGTCATTTGGTTTCATCTAGCAGCAATCGTTGTAACTGTGTTGAGCGTAAAACACAGCACAGCTTGCCGTCTCTGGGAACACCGCGATGCGCTCCGCACGAAAGACCTGCACCAAATTATTTTAAAATAATTATAGCAATTAAATTTGATACCTATAACAAGGAAAAAGATCTCAGTCAATGAAAAACTCAGACATTAATAGACAGTGATCCGTCCAGAAGCCTTATATGCAGCTGAATGTTTGAACCTGATAAAGATAGGATTGGTCACAAAGTTAGAACTGGTGGAGCGAAACATTCTAAGGAATATGCTGCGAGCACAAGAAACAGAGTATGGATCATACAGAAAGAAAGCAAACCAAGAACTGTACCGCAAGATAGACTCGGAAGAGGAGAGCCATGTTCTTTGGACACATCTACAGAATGGACCCGGGAAGACTGACCAACCAGATAGTAAGGTTGAGACCAGGAAAACTGTGGTACGCTGGCATCAGGAAGTGAAGAAGGGCCTGACAGAAATGGAAATAGAAGGATCGGAAATAAGTAACAGGGAAACTTACAAGTCGAAAATAAAGAACACAAGGAGTTTCCAAGAAAAGGTTAGTTTGCAGACCCAGACACCATGGACGGAAGAGAGAAGTTAGCAGAGTGAAAGAATGACGGATTACCGGGCGCAGATCAAAGCCCAGAAGCAGCTGAAATCGAATTAACGTGGTCCACATTTGGCCAAAACGAAAGAAAGAAGATACCAAAATACCACATTTCAGTTCGAATATGATACTTTCTTGATGTGCAGTGCAGCAGAGATCGTATCATGCACAGATTTTGCTGAATATTAATTTTTAACTTGTCACACATTTATTCGACAACAATGTGTAATTCCGATAAGAAGTTGGTGTTGTAACAATCAATCAAATAATTTTCAAACGAGACCTTTCTGCACGAAATTAATAATAGACTAGGCTTATCACTTTACAATAGAAAGATCTTTGTATTGAAAAGGAGGATAACATAAAGATTTATCTATTGTAAAGTGATAGCCGTCAATACGAAATGAGACTTTTAACATGCTAGGCTTCTCAGTTGTGCGGTTTGATACTTTTCAAACTTTATTTAAGAAGATTTTGATTTAATTTTGTTCAGATATTTTTTGTTGCTGTAATTAAATAAATGATTATACCTGAGACTTTCGTATCGGCTACAGAGTATATTCTGTAGTTACTGAAAAATAAAAGTGGTATAAGTCCAAGATCCACGGCTGCGGGCTGTGAGGGGTGACGATATTGGGAGGCTGAGATTTACAATAACGTGTATAACATGAGAATATACACTGACTGACAGAGCAAATGCAACACCAAGGAGGAGTGGTTCGAAAGGGATGAAAGTTGGGGAAAAAACAGAGACGGCACGGACGAATAATTGATGTTTATTTCAAACCGATTATGCAGGTTACACAATGCGCACGGCATCGACTCAGTAGGATGTAGGACCACCGCGAGCGGCGATGCGCGCAGAAACACGTCGAGGTACAGAGTCAATAAGAGTGCGGATGGTGTCCTGAGGGATGGTTCTCCATTCTCTGTCAACCATTTGCCACAGTTGGTCGTCCGTACGAGGATGGGGCAGAGTTTGCAAACGGCGTCCAATGAGATCCCACAAGTGTTCGATTGGTGAGAGATCCGGAGAGTACGCTGGCCACGGAAGCATCTGTACACCTCGTAGAGCCTGTTGGGAGATGCGAGCAGTGTGTGGGCGGGCATTATCCTGCTGAAACAGAGCATTGGGCAGCCCCTGAAGGTACGGGAGTGCCACCGGCCACAGCACATGCTGCACGTAGCGGTGGGCATTTAACGTGCCTTGAATACGCACTAGAGGTGACGTGGAATCATACGCAATAGTGCCCCAAACCATGATGCCGCGTTGTCTAGCACACGACAACACGTTCTACAATGACTGTCGGCTGCGAAATCACGGTACGAAGTGGGCCATTCGCCAACGCCGTGTCCCATTTATCGTTCGCTACGTGCGCAGCACAGCGGCGCATTTCACATCATGAGCATACCTCAGTGACGTCAGTCTACCCTGCAATTGGCATAAAGTTCTGACCACTTCTTCTTGGTGTTGCATTTGCTCTGTCAGTCAGCGTATTGCATTTCTTCTACCTGCTGTAATTACATGCATATTACTTATTTATAGGTTTTACATTTTATATGAGGAGGCCCGAACTTTTATTTTGTCAGGGGGCCCGTATGATATACGATACGCCCCTGAAATACTGCACACATTAGTGTGTCTTATTAAGGCGTTTACAACGGTCAGAAGCAACTCTCCGTGATATTCCTGTAAGTGATATCACCAATTGAAACTTTGTTTAGCTAGTAATTATTTACATACAAACATCCAACCAATGCCAATGCCAATACGGAGAGCACAGACGTTCACTGTCTGTATAATGTATGATTTAACAGTGGGAGAAATTGGAACAGTTCAACGATTGATTCAGAAGTGATAAAATAATGACATTATGGGAACATACAGAAGCAAAGTTTAAGTTATGGTAAGTTATTTTATAACTGGGAAATACGCCAGGGAAAATGGAAATTGTAGACATGATACTGTATGGCTTCTGGGCTTATACCGTGTCAAGAAGCCTTGTTTAAGAAGCCTTTCTCGTGGACAGTCGAGATTTCTTCTCAGGACGCAGAGCACAACGAAACGTAAAGAATTTCACCTTATTTTCTTGACAAGGCATAAGCCCAGAAGTCATACAGTATCATTTCTATAAGTACGGGCCGTGAAAGCATCAGTGGCAACAAAATGGAAATTGTTACACCACGAAGGAATGGGTCATTCGTGTTGTTTTTAGAGACATGAAATGATGCCAGCTAGACATGCAAACGATAACGTTTCAGGCCAGTCGGATTGTCCGTACGGCCGTCTCAACTTGACTGGCCACGGACGAACCACTACCGATACCTGAACGAGAAGCCCAGTGTAATCCAGCGACGTGCAGGTTCCGCTTGTGAAACATATCTCGCCGACGGGTACGAGGCAGGATAACAAAAATTGTCACGGGGTAAGAGGGTCCGTATAATCACTCACAGCCTCACAGTGCTTTATCTGTGCAGGCTATAGCTACACGTGTTGACCGAAATGGATCTACGGTACAAGGGACACATGCTCGAAAAACTGTGTCAGGTCGAACACGAGGGACAACAGCGTGAGATGATCGCCATATCATCCAGATATCCCAGACAGACCCCCGATCAACAACAGCAGAAATTCGAGCTACTGTGGCACCAGGAGTTATGCGACGAATATTGGTAATGTTATGCATTCAGCTGGCTTACGATCTGGTCCCGAATCCCTGTAGTAAGCTTTCCACTGACCCCGCAACATTGACATGCGAGGCTGTGCTGATGTCGGGAACGGTCACAGTGGGCCGATGAATGACACAGTGTCGCCTTCAATGATGCATCTTGTTTTTGTCTTAATCGCAGTGACCATCGCAATTGTGTCCAACGGCGTACCTGGGAGAGGTGCCGTGCCAGTCTTATCATCGAGAGGCACACAGAACCAGGTCATTGGCTTTCATGTGAAATCACCATTAGTGATTGTTGACGGTAGGATGACTGCTCGACATTATGGCGACGGGGTTGTCAATCCAGTGGTTGTCCCCATGATTGTGATAAATACGAGTGGAATGTTTCAGCAGGATATTGTATGCCCTCACATTCCAGGGAAGCTCTCCAAGACATTTCGTGCTTCCAGTGGCCCGCTATATCCATGGACCTAAACCCTATTGAACATGTGCGGGACATGATAGGTAGACGCCTGCACAACTCCCCTCAGCCATCCCGAACTGTGGACGAACTGACCCTTGCAGTGCAGCAAGTATGGTTCGCAGTTCCGTACGTCATGATCCAGATCCTTATTGACTCCATATTTCACATCTGTCCACCATGCACACTTGGGTCGTTGCAGGCACACTCCTTCATGATGTAGCAATTTCCATTTTTCCTAGCGTATATTTTCAAAAAAAATTTTTTGCTGATTGAATTAAAAAATCTAACCTCTTAGTTTCGAATATTATTCATCCGCTTGTCATTAAGTACGACCGATTGTTGTACATATCAGTACCTAACAGAAAGATGCCGCTTATGACGAAAACTAACACGGTCGCGACTCCTTTCGGATCGTCGTGAAACTACCAGCCACCAAGGGACATTTCCAGACACAGGAACACATGGATATCACATGACCGTAGGTCTGAGATGAACGGAAGAAGATAATTTGGTATCCAATTGTATCAATATTTATTCTCATGAGACCGTAAGTCTTGGCTGAAGCGTATTATGAAGAAGCGGAACACAGCGAACGAGTAAGCCAAATATTTTCTTCTCGACCTCACAATACGATAGATTAATTGTTGTTTCAAGAGGCTTTATTATTGAAGTCTATATTAAAAAGAATTCAACAAGCAGAGAGAGAGAGAGAGAAGTAGAGAGAGAAATGATGTGCGTGTTTCGATTTAGAGTCACGTTAAGTCATGAGTCATGTCGTGTCTCGGTGCCTTTAACGAGGTGGTTCAAAAACTCTTCAACTTACTCATTCTTTCGTGGGAGAAAGGTTAATGCACTTTCTGTTTGTGGCCGTCCGTGAATATCATTGTCATCCAATGTAAGCAGAGACATGTATTTTTCAACATTCACACAACTGCTGAGCATCGTCATTGACTTTTCACCAAACCAGAGGCGTTTCGACTCCCGACCAGTGCAAACGGGATTTTTGAAATGTGGCCCGGAGGTTTCGTGGCTATTATCACGATGTCAATAGTCACGTAAAACTACAACATTGCTTGATTTTGCTCAGACTTCTAATAATTGTAAGTTGGAAAGCAATAATTTTAATGTCCAATTTAATTTAGTTATACTGTATTCATACAAGGTAAAATAAAAGTAGAAAGTAAGTGAAAAGTTCTGAACTTGATTTACTACAGTTCATTCTGCCAGTGTACTGCCATCATGCTAGTACTGGAGATAGTCAACTATTTCCAGGTGTCCCCAACTTTGCATTCAATCCTCATATATCTTTTCATTAGCAGTATAAATTTTGTCTGTATAATGTTTATCTTCATAGCAAGCCTCCTCTATTTCTGCTCAAATTGTGGTATTTTAGGATGACATTGTTTTGAAAAATTTTAGGTACGGTGGAACCCCCTGTTATATGCTAAAATAACGTATAGGCCCTCCATCCGTAATCATACAAGTGAAGAATGTACCATTTTCTATTGACATATCTTTTTATTTAATTGCACTATTGCAATGTTTAGAGTCCAATAGCAACAGGCAATAAAGTAAATTAAGACGAAATAGACCAAAAGCCACCTCCAAGACTAAAATGTACTCACTAATTATCTTCTTATACATCCTTAAATAGCCGTACGGAATGCTTTCGATATTGCCGATCACCGTCTACTAAACACATAAAATGAAGTCCCAACAAGTAGCTGTCTGTATGTGTTTGTGCAAGGTAATCTTGAGAACCACCGAGCGGATTTTGATGCGGGTTTCACCACATATAGAACATTTAACGAGAAAGGTGTATGAAACATTGATTTAAAACGAGAAGAAGATGAATAGTTACGATTTTAGTGAAGGGCGTAAAAGAGTAAACGACCATCGGAACGCTTTCATGACGTATGCTGCCTAAACCATCAACGATGGAAGATAGTAGCATAAAAAGGTCGACAAAACAATCCGCGACGGTGTATATCTATCGATAAAAGGTAACTCACAATGAGTGTGCTTTATGATATAGTTCGTAGCAAAAACCAACCTTAAAATTAAAAACCAATTTATGGATTAATTACTCGCAATATTTATCAAAATAAATTTGATTTTCATCTCAACAATCTTATTAAAATAACAAATAACCTTTCCAGTACGTAATCTTTACGAGTGGTTCAGGAGTCATCGTTGTTTTAGTGAAAACTCAGGAATAAAATATCGCATGGGAAGAAAGGAGCGATCTATTATTCAGGCGATCGGAAGATCCTTGAATAAACACCACAATAGAACATACAGTACATCAGGAAAAAGAACAATTGAAGAAATGAGTGCAAGAACTAGCTAATAACCAAATGTTAAGTTCTGAGAAAAACGAGAAAAACATTTAAAACTCCATAAATCCTATAATTCATTAAAGATTTCATTTTAATCTGAAAGTATGTATGAATATACACTACTGTTTCAATTTTTAACCCACTACTCCATTTAGAAATAATAAAAAAACGAGAAAATGTGTGATGAAATTATCCATATCTTGCACTCAGATGTTTTAAGGAATGTAAAAACGGGAATAGAAATTGGAGAATGAATGCCATTACATGTTTTAATGTTTAAATTGTGAAATATTGAGTTTTGAAAGGCCAGTGCATGACATACATAATAAGTATTACGTAAAATATGGTTGAAAACTGTTTTTAGAACTCGTGGCATGATGCCTCACTTTCAGAGCCATATTCTTCATCCTCGCGTTCACATCTGAGATCGGAATACCATTTCATGTGTGCAGGAGGAATATACTTCTGTGCCAATTTCATCACATCTCTGTACTTCTTGTTATTCAAAGGCAGTGGAGTTTGATACAACTTGACGGGATGTAATATTGGAGTACGTTTCGTCTTGAACAGACAAAATTTTGTATGAACGAAAGTGTTTTGACCAGCAGAAACAGACAGCTTTCTCCCTTCATAAACAAATTTATAGTACCTACTTATTCTGAATGATTCGGTACCATTCTTTATTATTTTCTTAAAATGTGACACCAAGTGATGTTTAAAATCAAATACCATGTCCTGGTGTACTTTCACCACAGCAAATTTTTGGGAAGCAGATGAAACAATATCGTATCATTCCTGAGGGACAAACACATACTCTTTCTTGCGTTTTAGCTTCTCAATCTGTGCGTAGGTACGATCATAGGGCATGAACGAATATCCACGTTCTGGAAAATGGTGATATATTTTGACCAACCTGCCCGAAGCCGCTAGTGTACTTAAGTACTGAACCATCAAAATATTCTTGTTTTGCCCTGCAGATGGTGGTGGTGGTGGTGGTGATTATTGTTTTAAGAGGAAGTACAACTAGGCAACCATCCTCTATATAACACTAATCAGAGAGAAAAATGGAAGGGGTCCGACACTTCGAAAAATGAAGGTATCGGCCAAAGGAAGACAAGGGCCGCGAAGGGCTTGAAAATGAAAGACTCCCTAGCCCTCGCAAACCTAATAGCGTCGGGGTCGGAAGAGAACAAGAGTTGACCAAGGGAGGTCGGATAGGATAGATGAAAGTGAGGAGCCTGGCACAAGTAAGTGGAAGCAATGCCAGGACTCAGCTGAGGGCCCCGTGGTCGCCAACCCACGCTCCAGAGTTCAGAGCCCCTGAGGCCCCTTTTAGTCGCCTCTTACGACAGGCAGGGGATACCGTGGGTGTTATTCTACCGCCCCCACCCACAGGGGGAATTGCCCTGCTGAGTTGTCAGTAAAAATGTGCAGAGTTTTAATTTCATGCTGAATGTAGTTCTCTACACAATGGTTCTACACCTACTTCTTCATCCTCATCTTCACTCTCAGTTTCATTGTTTCTTGCAGCAAGCTTCTTCTTCCTTCTCCACTTCATTCTGAAATCAGGGTGCCTTCCGCAACAAAAATATATTGCATTGTTGTGTGTTCAATGCTCCTACAAAATATATGTCTAAAACTAATATTTATTTAAAGCTTACCTTTGAATATTATGTGAGATTATTCATCCTGAGCATTCTTCTCACTCATTTCGTTGAAATTACTAAGAACTCGTTCTTTAATATCTTTGGAGAACTTGGCTGTACATTTTCTCTTACAAAAACAATCTGGAGCAACTGTCTTTGCAGGCACAAGTTTCCCTGTTGTTGATATATATTCTTCTCTATTCAACATATTTTGTTTCCTAACATTCCTTTGCCAGTTCTATTCTTTTCTTGTCCTTTTCTTACTCTTTACCGGAGAAAAATCAGTAGAACTTGGTAGCGGTATCTAAAATTTACAATCATTTATAAAAGCATAAAGTGTGGGTTTCAAACTTCCACATTTATTTGAATATAATATTTTAGTCTAAAATATTGTTGTATAATACAATGTAACATTAAACTGAATATTCTGTAATATTCATTCTATATATTTAGCACTAAAATACAGCTCTTAATGGAACCTACCTCTGATTTAAAGCTTGCATTTGCAACACTCAATAACTCACTGCATTCAGCCACCTTCCTTACTCTTCTTCAGCACGAGCAAGGATCATGTAAGAGAAATAGATCCGTCACTCCTGTATAATAAAGTTGGCTGAGAAAACAGGTCATGGAAGCTACAATGGCCACTTTCTCTCTGCCAACATAAGGAAATAAATCCCACGATAGTACCTCGTAGTAAAAACGATGATGATAGTTGTTACTTTGTTAAAATTTTAATTGTGATAGAGATAATGATTGTATTTCAGTAGGAAAGTTGTATCTAAAGCTTCTCTCGTGTCTTTTACTTCAAAAGTAAATTGCAATTACCGTATTTGTATGTTGGTAATACTGTTATAACGCTAGCTTGTATCGTTGTTTCACCGTTCGTATTTTAATGTAAATTTACCTATTAAGTGATAAATGCAACATTGATTACTGAAAATGTTAATGCAATTCATATAAAACCCCAAAAGCCCATACTTGCCTAAATCACGATCTAACATAACCTCATTCTTTCGTTCGTTCGTTGAACCCTTCCCACGACTTTTATGTATGGGAATGGAAACACGAGAAGGAAAGGATGAAAGTAAAACACAGCATAATGCACACAGTTTATATTTTGAATTTATTTATTCCAAACAGCAGGTAAAAAGCACAATCACTCAGACGTTTACTAGCAACTTCAATGTGAAGTACGTTCATGATCATAATACTATTTCTTCACACTAAGAACGCGCATAATTATAATTTCACACCATACTCTCAAAAAACTGGATCAAAAATCTCGTTCAATGCGAAAGAATCTCAACAAATTTTCGTCTAACAAGCACTATTACATACCGTACGACCAAGGTCCCTTCGCGCGCAACGATAATGGTGTTGTGTTTTGAATTTGCTGTACCACGCAACTGAATGTGTAATGCCAACCTCTGCCTTCTAAATTAACCCTCTAAAAGAGAATTTTAGTTTTCATTAGTTGGCGGAGATCGATTGGCCCATCTCAGAACTGCTTCGGACGCTCCCTATGAAGTGTCACCCCCCTGAGCACGAGGGCAACTGAGAGCAAGAACTGGATTATTCCGGTTGTTATCCAAGTCTTGCACTCAGAAAGGAACCAGTTGAAACTTAAAGGCTATCTAGCGAGAAAAATAGGCACTTTCTGAAATTAACTTCTATAGTAACTGATAGAGGGCAGTTAAGGCTACAAATAGAAGTCAAAAGCTACTTTTCGCTAAATGTGGTCATTATCTAGTTCTTGCACTCATGTCTTCAATTGTTGTCTGCAATTTTCGAAGGCCTATCATCTTAATTCGAAATGACTCCCGTATGAAACCAAGGTGAGTCATCATCATCATCATCATCATCTGTTTACCCTCCAGGTTCGGTTTTTCCCTCGGACTTAGCGAGGGATCCCACCTCTACCGCCTCAAAGGCAGTGTCCTGGAGCTTCAGACTCTTGGTCGGGGGATACAACTGGGGAGTATGACCAGTACCTCGCCCAGGCGGCCTCACCTGCTATGCTGAACAGGGGCCTTGTGGAGGGATGGGAAGATTGGAAGGGATAGGCAAGGAAGAGGGAAGGAAGCGGCCGTGGCCTTAAGTTAGGTACCATCCCGGCATTCGCCTGGAGGAGAAGTGGGAAACCACGGAAAACCACTTCGAGGATGGCTGAGGTGGGAATCGAACCCACCTCTACTCAGTTGACCTCCCGAGGCTGAGTGGACCCCGTTCCAGCCCTCGTACCACTTTTCAAATTTCGTGGCAGAGCCGGGAATCGAACCCGGGCCTCCGGGGGTGGCAGCTAATCACGCTAACCACTAGACCACGGAGGCACCAAGGTGAGTCGCTGGTTCTTGTCTTTCTAGGTGCATGGCACTTCATCCCACCGGATTGTTTCTGGACTGCCTTCGGTTTCCCTATAAATAAACAAAAAACTGTTACGAGTGATGATCGGTGTGAGAAAGAGATTCACTAGAAGAAAAGACAAAAATATTGCTTTCATATTCTGTGCAGTAGAATAGGCCAAGTCCGCCTCTTCAAATGAGGGGAGTAACTTCAACAGGTAGCACAAGTTGATAGCGTCGTTTTGAGGATCTTGACTAAAAATAATGAGAACACTTGTTACACCAAAAAGAAACTAAAAATATAACGTATAAATGAATAAAAGTCACAGCTGGGGACCGGAAGAAAGAAACGTAGACAATGAGTAACTTGACTGCTCGGTCGAACCGCGTAGTGTCAGCTTGCATTCGTCTGATGATGGGTCCGAAATCAATGCCGGCAGCCCTGACTATGTTTTCCATGGTTTCCCTTTTTCACATCAGTTAAATTCTGGTGCTGTACCTTAACTAAGGTCACGATCACATCCATCCCAGTCCTGTCCCTGTCCTATCGTCGCCGTAAGAGCTGCTGCGTCGGTGCGTCGTTCTCAACATTTAAAAAATGTAACTTAGGCCTGCAAGTGGCCTCCCTTATTCGTGTAGCTATTCGTGTGGAGTTGAAGCAAGCAGGACGGAAATCTACTCATAGGAAAAACGAAAGTGGGAATCGAATACACTTTTCTTCTCACAGGAGAAATGAAATGGCGTATGGCTTTTAGTGCCGGGAGTGTCCGAGGACATGTTCGGCTCGCCAGATGCAGGTCTTTGGAGTTGACACCCGTAGGTGACCTGCGCATCGTGATGAGGATGAAATGATGATGCAGACAACACATACACCCAGCCCCCGTGCCAGCGAAATTAACCAATTAAGGTTAAAATTCCCGACCCTGCCGGGAATCGAACCCGGGACTCCTGTGACCAAAGGCCAGCACGCTAACCATTTAGCCATGGAGCCGGACTCTCACAGGAGAAGTGTGAGGCCACGGCCACTCCCCTCTCACCTTCCCCGTACCTCAAATAATAGCAACATATCTCCTGGCCTGAGAGAGGTCGTTGCCCTCTACTATATTTTAGGATTTTAGCAGTAGCAGAAAAATTGCACGAAGTTCTCGCTCTTGATTTTGACGAACTTCTCACAGTTAAAAGAGATACCCAGTAGATATGAGATACTAGAGGGCATTTAGTGAACAGTGTAGACCTAAATTTTCGCCGTAATTTATACGGGTAGACCGAAGTAAATGCAATTTTAATACTTGAGTACGGGAACTTTTTTTTTAACCTGGAGAGAAATCCCTTCCCTTTACTGTATTTTTGTGAGCAAGGGGAAATATATTTTATGTTCCCAGCACAGAGCTCGAGTACACTAGAGGTTGGTTACAGTCCTTATTGGTGGATGGCAGTTGAAGATTGCAGTGTTTTCCTGGCACATAGGATCAAATATATTATGTACAAAGCGCATATAAAGTATGTCTGAAAATCTGAGTGATTAATGCTCCTGTTCTGGAACGAGTAGTTGTAGTTAACTGAGGTCTGAGTTAGGGACGGAGCAGCCGTGGCCGTGTGGAGTTGAAGCACGAAGCACGGAAATGTGCTCCTAGAGAAAACTTAAGTGAGATGTTAACACACTCCTCTTCTCACAGTAAAAGAAGCTCCCGCTCAGGCTTTCTCACAGTTGAAATAAATAGACTGAAGGGATTAGAAACTCGGGTGAAATCCTATCGTAGATAAGAATAAATAGAAAACGATAAATATAAGTGTTGGATAGCCTCTAGTTTTTACCCTGTTGTGGTGCCGGTATTCGAATCCCGCGTGCAGTGCGGCTTGTATCCAGTTCTGATCGGCAGAGCTGGACAGGCGACCAGCTGACACTCCACGTCACTGCTCGAAACCCTAAACAGTACAAGAGAGTGGGCCTGGAGAAAATCCACACCCTTCATCGTCCAACGGTAATGCTACACCGTAATCAGTCCTGAGAGTGCACTACTCCTTAAAAAGGTGATCTGACAGGAGGACTGAGTTCATTACCGAGAGATGTCACCTCAGGACTATCATCGCCGTACTAACCTCGAAGTGGAATGCCTTCTTACCCGAGTGGGAGGTTTTCACCCCAGTGAGGAGCAATTATCTGCCGCAGTGGTATTATTTTCAATCACGCTGGATGCTTCGCCACAAGTGACAACTACTTGATGCGCAAAAGGCTTGGGTTCGGTGAGACCCTTACCCTCAAGGGCTCACCCGAAGAGCCGAGTGCCTACCACAAGGACTGTTTCTAAGTGACAGTGATCACCATGCTTCTTTCACCACCGTTACCGTTACCACCACCACTACGACGATCACCACCACCAACGCTGCCAACTCCATCAATAACACTACAGACTCTACAATTACCAGTCCAGCTCACAGCACCGCCACTATGTGTTCTTCAGAAGATCCGCCCGTTCAGCGACATTTACTTGTTCCACCACCACCAATCCACAAAGATTCAGGCAGAGTTCAGTACAAAAGACTGCATCCCAACCGACCATCGGAAGCCGAACCACTGCTAAGGAAACTCGCTGTCGCTTCTTCATCTCCAGCAGTCTCCAGAATGGATTCCACATCGATGGACTTAATGCCCATCATCCCCAACACATCCTCAGCAAAAGAATGTTCTCCACTTTCCCAGGCTATTCGTCCCATTACCAACATCAAAGCTCTCCAACCTCGCCTCCAAGGAACACACACCTATCTCCTGCGCAACCCCGCCCCTGAATATCGCTCATCAGAAGCCATATTCCGCACTCTCTACCATTTCCAGATGAAACGTGATGAGATAGCAGATATACGGCCTACATCTAATGGCTATATCATCAAGGTCAATGGTGAGGAAGCAGCTCACAAGCTAGTCAATTCTATCGGGGCCAAACAACTTGGTTCATCCTCCCCACTCCAACGCCTCAAACAAACCCATAACACGACCCCGCCACCGCCCCCCAGACACAGTCCGTTCAGCTGTGTGATCAGGTGGATCAACCAGGACATTTTTGATGAGGCTATTTTATATGAACTAAACGCTGAGAACATCCCTGCACAGAAAGTGTTCCGCATCAGAAATGCGACGGGCCGAACTTCATGGTCCGCGTACTTCTGCCAACCACTGCTAACGTCGATCGTCTGATGAAAACCGGAACCTCAATATTTGAACAACATTACGGAGTGGGACCCTCCAAGGCCCCTCCACCACAGCCCATTCGCTACGACCGCTGTCTGACATATAACAACACAGCACCGCTCAATGCCGGGCCCAAAATCCGGTCTGTGGGCACTGCACCCAACCACACGCTACCAACCAGTCTCCTAACACCCAGTCCCCACTTCGCTGTAAAACTTGTTGCAAAGCCCACCCAACCTAGTATCGTCTATGTGTAAGTCCCTTCCCCCACCTCCAGAAAATCGTCCGGCCCTGTTTGCTCTCATCAAAACCATGGACCCACCCACTGCACCTGCCAACTCCCTATTCGTACCACCTTCCATAGAGGACATAGTCCGCTTCTTTACCCTTTCCCTTCTCAACATTTTCCGTATCACCGCCCTCTCGTCCTCACCGAACTCCAGGCAGCCGCCAATCAAGAACTCAATCTCCATTTTCAGACCACTTACTCGGGATTAAACACACATTTTCAATTTCACCGCCTGGAGACTCTTGTTTGATGGATAGTACAACCAACAGAAGACGATCCTCTCTACCCATCTCAATTATTTTTCTTAATATCTTGTCCTTTTCATCTAAGCGCCTACTCCTCCAGACACTCCTACAACAACACCTTGCGCACACAGTGAAACCATGCTCCGTGACACTCAGCCCGCCCATCTACCTGGCTTCACACTCCACAGAGCGGACCACCAATATGGTATCGTTCGTGGGGGTGCAGCCATTGCGGTCCGCCCTTCCCTCCCCACAGTCGTTCACAACCCACCACCTCCACACTCCTATCCTGAATCCATCATCGCTACCATATACTTCCGTTCCCGAATCCTGCACCTCGCCATCATCTACACCCGAAACATCACCCCCCCCCCCTTCCCATATAATTCATGGCCTATATTCACACCACATTCCGTCATTTCATAATTCTTGCAGATCTTAACCTACAAAACCGCTCATCTGGCGAGATCCAACGCCTCCACAACTTCCTAAAACATATTGACTCCTCTCTAATTCCACTCCCGGGTCCCTCTCGCCCTTCTTCTCAAACAACCCCCGACGCGGTCATTTCTCACAACTCCTTAATCCACCTTCTAAACGTTTCCTACCTCTCCAGCATCGGCAGCGACCACCTCCCCCTCCTCCTCCAAATACCCTCACACTCCCCACGTCCTAATCCTCCTCCATGTCTGTTACCTAACTTCGCCAAAGCCAATTGGACCATCTACCGTGAACATATTATAAAATCACTCGCACAATCACCTCTCCTTCCTACTGATGCCGAGCCCGTGGACACCTTAACCAACTTCATCCTTACCACCATAGCTAATGCCTCGAAGATCCACATTCCCACCTCACTCCATACGCCCTCTAAACCCCGTCTCCCACCCAAGTTCCTGCACCTCCAGAAACTCTCCCAGTCTTACCTATCCGAATTCTCCCGTACACGTGACCCCTGCTTCCTTCGCCTCCACCGTCAGACCATGCGGACATTTTCCAAGTACCTGAAAGTCCACCGGAGGATAACCTGGTCCAAAATCTGCACGTCCTTCAAATCCTTCCATGCCTCACCTTCTCAGTTCTGTCGCAAGCTATCCTCCCTCCTCTGTCAACACAGCATCCCTTCATACTCTATCATCCTTAATGAAACATCTCCATAGAATATTCAGGAAAAGCTGTAACTCACACTTCCGCAAACGGTTCACTCCTTCTCCCTACCATTACTCATCTCCGCCCGAAACCGCCCTTTACCAGAATCTGATTCCCTCCCCCTCCCTTCAACCTTCTCCTACTCACACACTCACACCCCACGTCCTAAACATCCCGATATTACTAACGCCCTAGTCCGCACTTGTGATACCGCTCCAGGTCCCGACCAAATCCGGTACCGCCATATCCGTCAAGCCCCTATCGAACTCCTCACGCTCCTAGCATCCCTCTATACATTCATACACACCTCAGGTGTCTATCCCACCACCTGGAAGAGATCCACAATGCTCCTTTTCCCCAAACCCGGAAAAGACCGAACCAACCTACACTCCTACCGCCCCATCAGTCTCATCATGATCCTTGCCAAGGTCCCAGATAAAACCCTCATCCGCCGATTGCACCGCTATCTGTAGTCTCTTAACTTACTACCTTCATCACAATGCGGATTCCGCCCAGGACTATCTACTTCTCACCAACTCCTTCACCTCATACAAAATAATAATAATAATAATAATAATAATAATAATAATAATAATAATAATAATAATAATAATAATAATAATAATAATAATCGTATGGCCTCAGCTACCGTGTGCAGACATTTCAATTTGACGCCATCTGGCTGTCTGCTCGTCAATTTCGACGTTCCGTTTTACTCTAGGCCCACCTCATACAATTCATAAGTAACAACTTCAACCTAGCCCGACCGTCCCTACTAATCACCTTCGACTTTTACCAAGCCTTAGACTCCGTCTGGTACCCTGCCCTTATTTTCAAGCTCCACTACTTCACTTTCCCAGCCTCCTACATCCGTTTCTTCGCTGCCTACCTTCATAACCGTACAACCTGTATATCAATTAACGGTCACCTATCGCCACCCTTCCTCATGTCCCTAAGTGTACCGCAAGATTCTCCCTTCTCCCCACTACTCTACATTCTTTTCGTCGCTGACATGCCCCAACCACCACCACCCATCCAAATCCTTCACTTCGCCGATTCCACCGCCATCCTTGCCCCACTCTCTTCCGTCCAGGGCATCAATAGACACCTGCAACCCTTCCTGAACACCTTTACTCTTGGTGTGACCGATGGTACCTCTGTCTCAATCCTTCTAAAACCCAATCCTTCCTAATCCGACCTCCCAAACGGCGCTGTTCCATCACCCGCAATCCTGCCAGGCTCCGACTCACCATCGATGACACCCCCATCCGCCCTCAATAGACCGTAACCTCACATTCTGCCCCCCATTTCCAGAACCTACAAACCAAATCCTTCAAAAGATCGCATCTGGTACGTCGGCTTGCCGGCACCATTTGGGGTCTTAACACCAAACTACTTTTCCTAACATACAAACCTTTTATCCGCTCAGCCATCACATATGATCACCCCGCCTGGGCAACTGTGGCCCACATCAAGCCCACCCTATATCGTCCCCTCCTGTCTATGGAACGCCGAATAGTCCGCATTGCCCTCCGACTCCCTCCCTTATTCCATACCAAGGACTAATACGACATCCTCCCCCTCCCCAAACTTGACACCCACGTCTCCCTTCTCTTCCAAAGATTCCTCGACAAGGCCCTAGTTCCCAACAACCCTGTCACGTGCCAGTTCCTACAATCCACCCTACGATTCCTCCTATATACCCTATCCCCACTTCACTATCAACACATCCTCACCGAACCCACAGACTACCCACCTCCACAGGAACAGGCTGCACTGGGATAAACCTTATCCCAAATCCCCCCTCAAGTCTACCCTCCCCAGCAATGGTCATCAGTGAACAACAGTTAGGGCATATGTGCCAGACAACCTGTTGGCTCTCCTCACCTTTGACCTCTCAGTTGTGCCATCTGTTATCTTATATTCTCCATTCTCAATGTACCTTATATTTCATACTCAATTCATCTATCATTGTATGTATATAAGTGTTGTATATATAATTACGTCCTATTCAAAAGTAGTTTATAATTCAGTGTCAACGTAAATTCTATCCATCTATTCATTGTACACATCATTGTTCCAATTCATTCGGTGTTTGTAGCTTTGTAAAATTTCTTAGATTCAGATGCAACTATTGTTCTATGTTCATATAGCATACAGATTGAAAAAAAAAAAACTACAGTTCACACCCACATCAGTAATAGTATATTCAAATTCAGATGTCACTAGAAATATGTCCTATCGTATATGTAAAGAAAAAAGAAAGGAAATATGATGACCACCTACCACCAACAGTCAGCAAACAAATAAATAAAATAACCCTAATATCATACCTCCTTAACCACAAAACGGATTAAAACTACCTCTAAGGTATCACCATACCCTTCCATCCCCCTCACTTATAATTCTCACCTCCTTTAATCATGCCCACTCTCCCGGCCAGAGAGAGGGTGTTTCCCACTGGGTGGCCCGCCTCACCCTTTCAGGATGAGGAATAAAAACATTTAAAATAGAGAATGCAGTCAGTCATACAACGGCTATCTACACCTTACTTCAGAAGCGCAGAGGATGCTCTGTATAAGCAGCTCACTGAACATGTGGACTGAAGCTAGCTCGTGAGGTTTCTATCACTGGACTCGTTGACATCTCCCCAAACTGTACATTCTCAAGTCTACAGCTCTTGAATGAGCACTTCGATTTTGCAAGTCAGTTGTTATGCAACATTTCTCCCTCTACGAGTCTTCATTTAGTTTGTGTACTGGCAAGTGTAAATATTGTACATGTCTCAAGTGTTGTAGTAATCTGTTTATGTGACAAAACCGTCCGTTCTATGAAAAGACTTTTCCTTCAGCTGGAGCTGGACTTTGAGTTTAATGTACAAGTGGCACATGTTTTGCAATATACTGTATCATTACAATTCTAATAAAGGTTTGTTTCGTGTGTGAAATAACTCTCTTAATACACAACATACCCCACGTACAAATAAAGACTTGTTTCAAAATATACCCGAAATCAACTTTCAAAAAAGAACTAATTGTTTCTTCTTTTTTCCAGAATGTGATAATGTTGTGTGTGTGTGTGTGGTATTATTTTTTTAATTTTTTTTTTTTTTTGCTTTTTTGCTTTACGTCGCACCGACACAGATAGGTCTTATGGCGACGATGGGATAGGACACGCCTAGGAATGGGAAGGAAGCGGCCGTTGCCTTAATTAAGGTACAGCCCCAGCATTTGCCTGGTGTGAAAATGGGAACCCACGGAAAACCATCTTCAGGGCTGCCGACAGTGGGGGTCCAAACCCACTATCTCCCGATTACTGGATACTGGCCGCACATAAGCTACTGCAGCTATCGAGCTCGGTGTGATAATAAAAATGTTATTGGTTTCACGTCCCACTAACTACTTTTACCGTTTTAGAAGACGCCGAAGTGCCTGAATTTAGTCCCGCAGGAGTTCTTTTACGCGCCAGTACCGACCCGAGGCTGACTTATTTGAGCACCTTTAAATACCACCGGACTGAGCCAGGATCGAAACTGCCAAGTTGGGCTCTGAAAGCCAGAGCTCCAGACTGCGAAGACAGTGCAATTTGTTGTGTATACTTGGTGAAAGAAACAGGTATGTATCCAACACTATGTTGTGACACTCCATGGTCATGATTTGTAGTAAATACGGAGTACAATATTTTCAGTTTTATATTTCTTTGAAGTTGTTTGTTTTACTATCTGATCAATTACCCCGGTATAGCCGACAGTACAGAGGTCCGCAAGACATCAATTGTTATAAGTTTATACAATTAGAACTGACAATGTGTTCCTTGTTCCGTTTCTCTTCGAACTCGGATATGAATTGTGATGACACTTCGTAGCGAGTTTTTACGACCGGATACCCTTCCGGACGTCAACATCCTCAGAGGAGTTAATGAGAAGAAGTGAATGACATGATATATGATTGTAGGAAGATAGCCTACTCCTACCGCAAGGACCAAGGCTTAACGTCTCCAGCCGACGGATGAATCGCCAGCAACAGCGTCATATGCCCTCAATCCAAATGAACATTGCTGAGAGGTTTGGAATTATTTCGAGGCTTTTGGCACGCAATCTAGTGATTAGACATTGTATACCACCAACTCTCCTACCCTACTGGTCAAAATTCGGATGCAGAATCTTTTTCGGCCAACGGGACTCGAACCGTCTAACCACGGTGTCAGACCACGCAGACTGACGCCTTCACGATCACGGCCACCAGGTGGGCAATTAGAACTGACAGTAAGGAATATAAAAGCCTATTCCTTTTGTTTTTATTATAGGCCTTTAAATAAAAACATCGGGAGCATCCGTGGCTCAGGCGGCAGCGCGCCGGCTTCTAACCGCTGGGTTCCGTGGTTCAAATCCCTGTCACTCCATGTGAGATTTGTGCTGGACAAAGCGGAGGCGGGACAGGTTTTCTCCGGGTACTCCGGTTTTCCCTGTCATATTTCATTCCAGCAACACTCTCCATTATCATTTCATTTCATTTCATCTCACTCACTCACTCACTCACTCACTCCTCAGCGCTACAGTCCTTGTAGGGCCTTGGCCTCGCTGACGATTGTAGCCCATTCTTTACGATCTTTTGCACGCCTCCTCCATCTTCTTATTCCCATCTTTCTTAAATCCTCCTCCACATCATCCAGCCATCTTTTCCGGAGTCTTCCTTTCCATCTTCTACCACCTGGATTTCCTTTGTAGATCTTCTTGACAGCCCTATTATCTGACATTCTTTCCACGTGTCCCAACCACCTTAATCTGTTGCTTTTTATTTCGGTTACGATACTTGGTTGTCCATAGAGTTCTTCCTAATCCTTGTTTTTTCCCTTATTCTCCCCCAATTCCCCTTCCTTCACTGGGCTAAAAATCTTTCTCAGTATTTTTCTCTCCCATCTGTTCAACAGTTCTTCACCTACTTTGGTCATTGTCCATGTTTCAGAATCATAAGTTACCACTGGTCGAAATACTGTTCGATAGACTGTCAACTTTAATTTCCTACCAAGGCTGCGTGATCTAAACACTTTCAGTAAAGCTAAGTAAGCCCTATTGCCTGTAGCAATCCTCGCTTTTATTTCCTCGTTCATGTCATTATCTTTTGTCACCAGCACTTCTAAATACTTAAACTTTTCGCAACTCTCATAGTTAATTCCATTTAATTTTATGCACTTATCTTCCCTAACCAGGGTCCTCCTAGATGCAAACAGGTAATGAGTTTTGGCATTATTGACTCTTAGACCAATTTCTCCTGCCTCCTTTTCTAATCTATCCAGTCCTTCCTCTAGGTCTTTCAATCTTCTAGAAAGCATATCAACATCATCAGCATAAGCCAGATTCTGTGTTACACGGTTGAACAGCGTACCGCCTGGATTACTGACCTCCACCTTTCTCATCGCACCCTCCAAAACCACATTGAAGAGCACGGTAGATAACACACCCCTTTGCCGCAAAGCTTGGTTTACTTCCAACACTTTAGTAAGATTTCCTTCTATTTTAACCATGCATTTAGTACCCGTTAGGATCATTTGTATCAGTCTAGTTGGGAACTCTATGTCCATCATTGCTTGATATAGTTTCCTCCTTTCCACACTATCATAAGCCTGCTGAAAATCCACAAACAGCTGATGCACATCCACATTATATTCATAGCATTTCTCCATTATTTGCCTGACGATGAAGATGTGATCTGTTGTTGATCCTACCCTGTCGAAAGCCACTTTGGTAATCTCCTAGTATCTGCTCAACCAGTGGAGTGAGTCTCATAGACAAAACCTTGGCTAAGACCTTTTAAACCACACTAAGCAAATATATATATATATCTATCCTTTTCACAATTTGCTTTATCTTTATTCTTATGAATTGGGAAAATAATCGCTAAGCTCCAGTGCTCTGGCATTTGTTCTGTTTCCCAAACTTCCACAATTAGTTGGTGAACAAGCTACGTCAACTGCTCACCCCCGTATTTAATCATCTCAGCTGAAATGTTATCACTTCCTGGAGCCTTATTATTCTTCAAGTTCTTAATTGCCGTCCTCACTTCTTCTATAGATGGTACAGGCACTGGTTTTAAATCTAGGCTAGTATCTTGCCAAGGGTGCCCATTCACTTCTCCTCTTCCTCCTATCTCACCGTCTCTGCAACCACATTCAAGAGTTCACTAAAATATTCAGCCCATCGGTCAAGAATCCGGTCTCTTCCCCAATCATGTTTCCTTCTTTATCCCTACAGAATACAGCATGTGGTTGAAGACCTTTCTGTAAGTCCTTTATTTTCCCATAGAACTTCCGTACTTCTTGCATATCATATTGTTCTTCCAAATCTGTAATCCATTTCCTCTCTGCTTCTCTCTTCTTTCTTCTACAAATTCTGTCTGCCTCTTTACTCTTCTTGCTAAATTCTTCTACATATGTTCTTGATTTCCTAGTAAACATTTTCTTCCTTGTTTTATTTCTCTCCTCAATTTCTATTCTGCAATCATCATCAAACCATCCTTGCCTTTCAGTCTTTATTTCAACTCCTAGTACTTCACCCGCAGTTTCCTGCAATGCATCCCTCAATAAAGTCCACTTTCCTTCGATGTTTTCCCCTTCCCAGCTTTGTTGTTTAGCCTTCCATTTCTTCTCCATCCTGGATTCATATAGCTGCGCAGTTCAATTTTGAGGCCATATATCTCCTTTCGTAGCATATCTGTAAGTTGCAATACGTCACAATACCCGCATCAAATAATGGTCAGAATCACAATCAGCTCCCCTACAACTGTCAACTTGTAGTATATCAGATGCATGTCTCCTGTCTATTACTACATGGTTTATTTGATTAAAGGTGACACCATCTGGTCAACAGCAAGTGGCTTTCCGTATATTCTTTCTCTGAAACCATGTACTCTTCACCACCATCGAGTTTCCCATGGCAAAATCAATTAGCCTCTGTCCATTATCATTTGACTCATCATGCAAACTTTCCTTCCCAATTGTCTCCCTATAGGCTTCTTCTTTACCCACTTTAGCGTTGAAATCTCCAAGTTATGATTTTTACATCATATCTTGGGATGCATTCTATTTCTTGTTCCAATTGTCCATAGAACATATCTTTCTCTTCATCCTCAGCCTCTTCTGTAGGTGCACACACACACACACACACACACACACACACACACACACACACACACACACACACACACACACGCGCGCGCGCGCGCGCGCGCACACACACACACACACACACACACACACACACACACACAGGTGATATTGAAAAACTGGGCCTTCATCCTTAGAGTGCATATTCTTTCATTTACGGGTTTAAAATTCAAAACTGCTGACTTATATCTGTCATATCCACTAGGAAGCCTGTGCCACTTATTGTACCTCTGGCTCCACCACTATGCAGAATTGTGTATCTACCACTTCTAAACACACCATTTCCTTTCCATCTGACTTTCTGAATTGTTGATATTACAATATTATATTTCTCCATTTCTTGTTTCAGATTATTTAGGGCTCCTGGTTTATTCAGGTTTCGTACATTCCAGGTTGCTATATACATATCATATTTCCGTTTGCAAGCCATTTCCTCGCGTGGGTCGTTTACCATTATCATCAGTCCGGCTATTCTTGTCTAGGAGTTTCGTAACGAGGTGGGGTTTTTTTTCGTTATAGGGTTGTTAGCCCCAAGCTCAACCCCCAACCTGGAGGACCAGGGTATCCCTCTTAGTCTGGCCTATCACCTTTGACCTCTCCGGCTTGGGTGGCCCTACCGGGAGCTTATGCTCCCGCCGGCATAGCTCTCAGAATCACTTAGGCTCGCAAGCTCCCACATCGCGACAAGATGAAGATACCAGTGTGCGAGTTTCATTTCATCTGTCATGCATTACATCATTGCCCTAGAGGAGTGCGACAGGCTTCGGCAGCCGGCACAATTCCTATCCTCGCCGCTAGATGGGAGCTTCATTCGTATCATTCCTGACCCGTTCGAACGACTGAAAACAGGCTATGGATTTTCAAAGAGAGATCTGCATATTCAAATTATTTATGTAAATATTTAATTGCCTATATGGTGTATGTCGTTTTGAAATAATTTTGCCATTTTTGTACATTTATTTTTGTGCCTTAAACTCAAAAAGTATTAGTACAAACTCTGTTTCTCTTTTGCTATAGATTAGAGGTGCTCAGCTGGGCGCCTGTTGAGGTTAACCCAGTACGGCCGGACTGGCGTGACGTAAATGCGGGCCGCTTACGTAGCAAGTATACGTCACAGTGAAGCGAGGGAGCATTGACGTTCACTTGTGATTACGAAGCTCTGCTCCACTACTCAGCGAAATGCTGACGGGGGTGCAGTATTTAAAATAAAGCGCTA